>NW_022161324.1:0-18404 GCF_008728515.1 Papio anubis | reverse complement strand
CCTATAGTCTTCAAAGGGATCCGATATATCTCTTCTCAGATTCCACATGAATAAGGCTTTCAAACAGATCCACGAAATACACATGTAACTCTGTGAGTGGAAGTCCCACATCACAGAGCAGTTTCTCAGAAAGCTTCTTTCCAGATTTCATCTGAAGATATTTCCTTTTTCACTGTAGCCCTCTATGGGTTTCCAAATATCACTTTGCCAATTCCACAAGAACTGTCTTTGCGAAAGGCTTCTCGAGGAGAAAGCTGTAACTCTGTGAGATGATTTCACAGAACACAAAGAAGTCTCTCAGAAAGCTTCTTTCTCTTTTTTAACAGAGGATATTTCCTTTGGCCCTATAGTCTTCAAAGCGATACGAAATATCTGTTCTCAGAATCCACAGAAATATGACTAGCAAAGAGATCCACGAAATAGAGATGTAACTCTGTGTGATGAATCAACAGAATACTAAGCGGTTTCTCAGAAAGCTTCTTTCCAGATTTTAACTGAGGATATTTCCTTTTTCAGCATAGCCCTCTATGGGCTTCCAACTATCACTTTGCCAATTCCACAAGAACTGTCTTAGCGAAAGGCTTCTTGAGGGGAAAGCTGTAACTCTGTGAGATGATTTCACAGAACACAAAGAATATTCTCAGAAAGCTTCCTTCTCTTTGTTATCGGAGGATATTTCCTTTGGCCCTATAGTCTTCAAAGGGATCCGAAATATCTGTTCTCAGATTCCACAGAAATAAGTCTAGCAAAGAGATCCACGAAAAACAGATGTAACACTGTGAGATGAATTAACAGAACACTAAGCAGTTTCTCAGAAAGCTTCTTTCCAGATTTCATCTGAGGATATTTCCTTTTTCACCATAGCCCTCCTTGGGCTTCCAAATATCACTTTGCCAATTCCACAAGAACTGTCTTAGCGAAAGGCTTCGTGACGGGAAAGCGGGAACTCTGTGAGATGATTTCTCAGACACAAAGAAGTTTCTCAGAAGCTTCTTTCTCTTTGTTATCGGAGGATATTTACTTTGGAGCCTCTAGTCTTCAACCGGGATCCGAAATATGTTCTCAGATTACACAGAAGTGGAAGCTGAAAAGAATCCACGAAATACTGAAAGATATAACTATGTGAGATGAATTAACAGATCACTAAGCAGTTCCCTACTCAAGCTTCTTTCCAGATTTCATCTGAGGATATTTCCTTTCACCATAACCCTCTAGGGGCTTCCAAATATCACTTTGCCATTTCCACAAAGAACTGTCTTAGCTAAAGGCTTCTTGAGAGCCTGGAACTCACAATGAGATGATTTCCTGGGAACAGAAAGAAGTTTCTCAAGAAAGCTTCTTTCTCTGCCACTATCGGAGGATATTTCAACGCTGACCTATAGTCTTCAAAGGGATCGAAATATCTGTTCTCAGATTGCACAGAATAAGGATAGCAAAAGAGATCGAGAAATACAGATGTAACTCTGAGTTGAAGTCGCCCGTCACAGAGCAGTTTTCTCAGAAAACTTCTTTCAGATTTCATCTAAAAGATATTTCCTTTTCACCATAGCCCTCTATGGGCTTCCAAATCACTTTGCCAATTCTGAGAACTGTCCTAAGGTTTCTTGAGGAGAATGCTGTAACGCTGTGAGATGATTTCACAGAACACAAAGAAGTTTCTCAGAAAGTTTCTTTCTCTTGCCTTTTTCAGAGGATATTTTTCTTTTGGCCTATAGTCTTCAAAAGCGATCTCGAAATATCTCTGCTCTCAGATGGCACAGAAATAAGGCTACCAAAGACATCCACGAAATGCAGATGTAACTCTGTGTGATGAATTATCAGAGAAACTAAGCAGTTTCTCAGAAAGCTTTGCTCCAGATTTCAACTGAGGATATTTCCTTTTCACCACTTAATAGCCTCTATGGGTTTTCCAAAATATCACTTTGCCAATTCCACAAGAACTGTCTTAGCGAGGCTTCTTGAGGGAAAGCTGGAACTTCTGTGAGATGATTTCACAGAACACAAAGGGATTTTCTCAGAAAGTTTCCTTCTCTTTGTTATCGGGGATATTTCCTTTGCCCCTATAGTCTTCAAAGGGATCGATATATATCTCTTCTCAGATTCCACATGAATAAGGCTCAAACAGATCCCACGAGAAATACACATGTAACTCTGTGAGTTGAGGTCACATCACAGAGCAGGTTTCTCAAGCTTCTTTCCAGATTTCATCTGAAGATATTTCCTTTTTTCACTGTAGCCCTCTATGGGTTTCCAAATATCACTTGCCAATTCCACAAGAACTGTCTTTCTGAAAGGCTTCTCGAGGAGAAAGCTGTAACTCTGTGAGATGATTTCACAGAACACAAAGAAGTCTCTCAGAAAGCTTCTTTCTCTTTTTTAACAGGATATTTCCAACTGGCCCCTAAAGGTCTTCAGCGTCTGAAATATCTGTTCTCAGAATCCACAGAAATATGACTAGCAAAGAGATCCATTGAAATAGAGATGTAACTCTGTGTGATGATGAATCAACAGAATACTAAGCGGTTTCTCAGAAGCTTCTTTCAGATTTTAACTGAGGATATTTCCTTTTTCAGCATAGCCCTCTCTGGGCTTCCAACTATCACTTTAATTCCACAAGAACTGTCTTAGCGAAGGCTTCTTGAGGGAAGCTGGAACTCTGTGAGATGATTTCACAGAACACAAAGAATATTCTCAAGCTTCCTTCTCTTTGTTATGGGATATTTCCTTTGGCTATAGTCAAATCATAGGGATCCAAAGAAATATCATTCTGAGGTGCGATAAGATCTAGCAAAGAGATCCACGAAAGGCTCTAGATGTAACACTGTGAGATGAATTAACAGAACACTAAGCGAAGTTTCTCAAAGCTTCTTTCAGATTTCATCTGAGGATATTTCCTTTTTTCACCATCAGCCCTCCTTGGGCTTCAAATATCACTTGCCAATTCCACAGAACTGTCTTAGCCCGAAAGGCTTACGTGTGGCGGAAAGCAGGAACTCTGTGAGATGATTTCTCAGACACAAAGAAGTTTCTCAAGCTTCTTTCTCTTTGTTATTGGAGGATATTTTCTTTGGCCCTCTAGTCTTCAAAGGGATCCGAAATATCTGTTCTCCAGATTCAAAGAAATAAGGCAAGCAAGTGATCCACGAAATACAGATGTAACTCTGTGAGTGGAAGTCACACATCACAGAGCAGTTTCTCAGAAGCTTCTTTCGATTTCATCTGAGAGATTTCCTTTTCACCGCTACCCCTGTGGGCTTCCAAATATCACTTTGCCAATTCCACAAGAACTGTCTTAGCGAAAGGCTTCTTGAGAGCTGGAACTCTGTGAGATGATTTCACAGAACACAAAGAAGTTTCTCAAGAAAGCTTCTTTCATTTATCAGAGGATATTTCCTTTGGCCCTATAGTCTTCAAGGGATCCGAAATATCTGTTCTCAGATTCCTACACAGAAATAAGGCCATGAGATCCACGAAATACAGATGTAACTCTGTGAGTGGAAGTCCTGCGATCACAGACCATTTTCTCGAAAACTTCTTTCAGATTTCATCTGAGGGTATTCCCCTTTTCACCACTTAGCCCTCTATGGGCTTCAGAAATCACTTTGCCAATTCCACAAGAACTGTCTTAGCGAAAGGCTTCTTGAGGGGCAAAGCTGGAACTCACAATGGGATGATTTCACAGAACACAAAGGAGTTTCGAAGGTTCATTCTCTTTGTTATCAGAGGATATTTCTTTCGCCTATAGTCTTCAAAGGGATCGAAATATCTGTTCTCCAGATTCCACAGAAATAAGGCTATAAAGAGATACACAAAATACAGATGTAACTCTGTGGGCGAACTAACAAGAACACCAAAGCACTTTCTCAAGCTTCTTTCCAGATTTCATCACAGGATATTTACTTTTCACCATAGCCCTCTAAGGGGCTTCCAAATATCCTTTGCCAATTCCACAGAATTGTCTTAGGGAAAGGTTTCTTGAGGAGAAAAGCTGTAACTCTGTGAGATGATTTCACAGAACACAAAGTTTCTCACAAGGTTCTTTCTCTTTGTTGTCCGGGAGGATATTTCCTTCCATTTCACCAGTGCTTCAAAGGGATCAGAAATATCTGTTCTCAGATTCCACAGAAATAAGGCTAGCAAAAGAGATCACGAAATACAGATGTATGTGTCTGTGAGTGGAAGTCCCACATCACAGAGCAGTTTCTCAGAAATCTTCTTTCCAGATTTCATCTGAGGATATTTCCTTTTCACCATAGCCCTCTATGGGCTTCAAATATCACTTTGCCAATTCCATGCAAGAACTGTCTTAATAAAGGCTTTCTTGAGGGAAAGCTGGAATGTTAGATGATTTCACAGAACACAAAGAAGTTTCCCAGAAAGCGTCTTTCTCTTTTGTTGCTCGGATGTATCTTTGGCCCTATAGTGTTCAAGGGATAGGAAATATCTCTTCTCAAGATTCCACAGAAATAAGGCTAGCAAAGAGATCCACGATACTAGATGTAACTCTGTGAGTGGAAGTCACATCACAGAGCAGTTTCTCAGAAGCTGCTTTCCAGATTCATCTGAGGATATTTCCTTTTACCATAGCCCTCTATGGGCTTCCAAATATCACTTTGCCAAATCTACAAGACTTTCTTAGCAAAAGGCTTCTTGAGGGAAACTGGAACTTTGTGAGATGATTTCACAGAACACAAAGAAGTGTCTCAGAATGCTTCTTTCTCTTTTTATCCCGGAGGATATTTCCTTTGGCCCTATAGTCTTCAAAGGGATCCGAAATATCTGTTCTCAGATTCCACGAAATAAGGCCAGCAAAGAGATCCACAGAAATACAGATGGAACTCCAGTGAGATGAATTAACAGAACACTAAGTGGATTTCTCAGAAAGCTTCTTTCAGATTACATCTGAGGATATTTCCTTTTCACCATAGCCCTCTATGCGCTTCAAATATCACTTTTGCCAATTCCACAGCAACTGTCTTGAAAGGCTTCTTGAGGTGAAAGTTGTAACTCTGTGAGGATTTCACAGGAACACAATGAAGTTCCTCAAAGCTTCTTTCTCTTGCTGTTATTGGAGGGATATTTCCTTTCTCCCTATAGTCTTCATGAGGCATCGAAATATCTGTTCACTCATATTAAACAGAAATAAGGCTAGAAAAAGAGATCCACGAAATACAGATGTAAAACTGTGGTACGGTAGCACATCAGAGTGGTTTTCAGAAGCTTCTTTCCAAATTTCAGGTGAGGATGTTTCCTTTTCACCATAGCCCTCTACGAGGCTTCCAAATATCATATGCCAATTCCACAAGAACTGTCTTGGTGAAAGGCTGTGAGGCTTCCCAGCAACTCTGTGAATGATTTCACAGAACACAAAGAAGTTTCTCAGAAGCTTCTTTCTCTTTGTTATCGGGAGGATATTTCCTTTTGGCCCTATAGTCTTCAAGCGGATCCGAAATATCTATTCTCAGACTCCACAGAAATAAGGCCCATAAAGGAGCGTCCACAGAAATACAAAGATGTATCTCTGTGAGATGAATTAACAGAACACTAAGCAATTTCTCAGAAAGCTTCTTTCTAGATTTCATCTGTGGATATTTCCTTTTCTGCCATAGACACTCTAGGGTTCCAAATATCATTGCCAATTCACAACAACTGTCTTCGAAGGCTTCTTGAGGTGAATGCTGTAACTCTGTGAGATGATTTCAGAGAACACAAAAGTTCTCAAGCTTCTTTCTCTTTATTATCGGAGGATATTTCTTCCAGCCCTATAGTGCTTCAAATGGATCCTGATATCTTTTCTCAGATTCCACGAAATAAGGCTAGCAAAGTGATCCACGAAATACAGATGTAACTCTGTGGTGGAGTCACACATCACGAGCAGTTTCTCAGAAAGCTTCTTTTCCAGATTACATCGAGGATATTTCCTTTTTTTTCACCCACCCAGCCCTGTATGTGCTTCCGATATCACTTTGCCAATTCCACAATAACTGTCTTGGCTGAAGTCTTCTTGAGGTGAGCTGAAACTCTGTGAGATGATTTCACAGAACCTGCAAAGAAGTTTCTCAAGCATCTTTCTCTTTGTTATGGAGGATATTTCCTTTGGCCTATACTCTTCAGCGGGATCGAAATATCTGTTCTTAGATTCCACAGAAATAAGGCTAGCAAAGAGATCCACGAAACTCACAGATGTAACTCTGTGGATGAATTAACAGAACACCGAGGCGGTTCTCAGAAAACTTCTTTCCAAGATTTCATCTGAGTTTATTTCCTTTTCACCATATCCCTCTATGGGCTTCAAATATCATTTTGCCAATTCCACAAGAACTGTGCCTTGAAGGCTAATTGAGGGGAAAGGTGTACCTCTGTCCAGATGATTTCCAGAGAACACAAGAAGTTTCTCAAAGCTGCTTTCTCTTTTATTATCGGAGGATATTTCCTTTGGCCCTATAATTATTTCAAATGGATCGAAATATCTCTTCTCAGATTCCACAGAAATATGGCTAGCAAAGAGATCCTACGAAATACAGATGTAACTCTGTGAGTGGAAGTCACACATCACAAGAACGTTCTCAGAAAACTTCTTTCCAAGATTTCATCTGAGGATATTTCCTTTTTCACCATAGCCCTCTATGGGCTTCCAAATATCACTTTACTTAATTCCACAAAGGAACATCTTGAAAGGCTTCTTGAGGGGAATGCTGTAACTCTGTGAGAGATGATTTCACAGAACACAAAGAAGTTTCTCAAGCTTCTTTTCCATTTGTTATCGGAGGAGGATATTTCCTTTAGCCCTATAGTCTTCAAAGGGATCGAGAAATATGTGTTCTCAGATTCCACAGAAGTAGGGAAGCTGGCAAAGAGATCGAGAAATACAGGCGTAACACTGTGTGAGATGAATTAACAAGACACTAAAGCGGTTCTCAGAAATCTTCTTTCAGATTTCATCTGAGGACATTTCCTTTTCACCATAGCTAGCTAGGGGTACAAATATCACTTTGGCAATTCCACAAGAACTGCCTTGGCAGGCTTTACTTGAGGGGAAAGCTGTAACTCTGTGAGTTTATTTCGCAGAACACAAAGAAGTTTCTCAGAAAGCTTCTTTCTCTTTTTATTATCGGATTTTTCCTTTGGCCCTGTAGTCTTCCAAAGGGATCTGAAATATCTGTTCTTATATTCCACAGAAATAAGACTAGCAAAGATCACTGAAATACAGATAACTCTGTGAGATGAATTAACAGAACACTAAGCAGTTCCTCAGAAAGCTTCTTCCAGATTTCATCTGAGGTGTTTTAACATAGCCCTCTAGAGGGTTAAATATCGCCCAGCCAATTCCACAGCAACTGTCTTGGCGAAAGCTGCTTGGCTGGAACTCTGTGAGATAATTTCACATAACACAAGAAGTTTCTCAAGCTTCTTTCTCTTTGTCTCGGATATTTCCCTTTGGACCTACCATAGTTTACAAGCGGGATCCGAAATATCTGTTCTCCAGATTCACAAATAAGGCTAGCAAAGAGATCCATGAGAAATACAGGCGTAATTCATAGCCAGAGTGGAAGTCACACATCGCAGAGCAGTTTCTCAAGCTTCTTTTAGATTTCATCTGAGGATATTTCCTTTTTCACCTGCCAAGCCTCTATGGGCTTTAAATGGCCTCCTCTAATTCCACAAGAACTATCTTGTGAGCTTCTTCAGGGGAAGCTGTAACTCACCATTGAGATGATTTCACAAGAACACAAGAAGTTTTTCAAGCTTCTTTCTCTTTTTGTTATCGGAGGATATTTCCTTTGGCCCTATAGTGTTTAAGGGATCCGAGGAAATATCTGTTCTTGAATTCCACAGAAATAAGGCTAGCAAAGAGAGATCCAATACAGATGTAACTTTCTGTGAGATGAATCAACAGAACACTAAGCGTTTCTCAAAAGCTTCTTTCAGATTTCATCTGAGGATGTTCCTTTTTCACCATAGCCCTCTATGGGTTCCAAATCTTACTTAGCCTATTCCACAAGAACTGTCTTGCTTGAAAGGCTTCTTTGAGGAAGCTGTAACACAGTGAGATGATTTCCACAGAACAGAGAAGTTTCTCCAAAAGCAGCTTCTTTCTCTTGTTTGGATATTTCCTTTGGTCCTATAGTCTAAATGGATCCGAAATATCTGTTCTCTGATTCCACAAAATAAGGCTAGCAAAGGGTTATAAATACAGATGTAACACTGTGAGATGATTACAGAACACTAAAAGCAGTTTCTCAGGGCGGCTTCTTTCAGATTTCATCTGAGGATATTTCAGCACCATAGCCCTCTATATGCTTCCAAATATCCACTTTGCCAATTCCACAAGAGACACAATAACCCAGCCAAAGGCTTCTTGAGAAACCTGGAACTCTGTGAGATAATTTCACAGAGCACAAAGAAGTTTCTCAAGCTTCTTTCTCTTTGTTATCAGGAGGATGTTGCTTTGGCCCTGTGAGGTCTTCAAAGGGATCCGAGGAAATATCTGATTCTCAGATTCACAGAAATAAAAGGCAAGCAAAGAGATCACGAAAAGAGATAAACTCTGTGAGATGAATTAACAGAACGCAGTATGGATTTCTCAAGCTTCTTTCAGATTTCATCTGAGGATGTTTCACTTCACCACTTAGCCCTCTAGGGGTTCAAATATCACTGTCAATTCCACAGAACTGTCATGAAAGGCTTCTTGAGGGAAAGCTGTAACTCTGTGAGATGATTTCACAGAATTACAAAGAAGTTCCTCAAGAAGCTTCTTTCTCTTTGTTATGAGGATATTTCCTTTGACCCTATAGTCTTCAAGGGATCGAAATATCTGTTCTCAGATTCACAGAAATAAGGCTAGCAAAGAGATCCACAGAAGCTGGATGTATCTCTGTGAGATGAATTAACAGAACATAATCAGTTTCTCAGAAAGTTCTTTGGGTACATCTGAGGATATTTCCTTTTTCACCCATAGCCCTCTAGGGGATCCAAATATCACTGTATCAATTCCAGAAGAACTCTCACTTAGCGAAAGGCTTCTTGAGAGCTGGAACTCTGTGAATGATTTCACAGAACACAGGGGTTCCTCAGAAAACATCTTTCTCTTTTTGTTATCGGGAGGATATTTCCTTTGGCCTAGATAACCAAGTCTTCGAAAAGGAGATCAAAGGAAATATCTGTTCTCAAGATTCCACCTAAGAAATAAAAGGCTAGCAAAGAGATCCACAGGCACAGATGTAACTCTGTGAATTGAATTAACAGAACACAGAAGCGGTTTCTCAGAAATCTTCTTTCCAGATTTCATCTGAGGATATTTCCTTTGTCACCATAGGCCTCTATGGGCTTCCAAATATCACTTTGCCAATTCCATACAGAACTGTCTTGAGGCTTCTTGAGGGAAGCTGTAACTCTGTGAGATGATTTCCACGGAACACAAGAAGTTTCTCAGGAAGCTTCTTTCTCTTTGTTATCGGAGGATATTTCCTTTGACCCTATAGTCTTCAAAGGGATCGAAATATCTGTTCTCAAGATTCCACAGAAATAAGGCAGCAAACAGATCCACGAAATACAGATGTAACTCTGTGAGATGAATTCACAGAACACTAAGCAGTTTCTCATAAAGCTTCTTTCCAGATTTCATCTGGGGATATTTCCTTTTTCACCATAGCCCTCTATGGGCTTCCAAATATCACTTTTCCAATTCCACAAAGGCTGTCTTGCGAAAGGCTTCTTGAGGGAAAAGCTGTAACTCTATTGAGATGATTTCACAGAACACAAAGAAGTTCTCAAACTTTTTTCTCTTTGTTATCGGAGGATATTTCCTTTTGGCCCTGTAGTCTTCAAAGGGATCCGAAATATCTGTTCTCAGATTCCATGAGAGATAAGGCTAGCAAAGAGATCCACAGAAATACAGATGGAACTCTGTGAGTGGAGACACACTTTCATAGAGTAGTTTCTCCAGAAGCTTATTTCCAGATTTCTAAATACAGGGATATTTCCTTTCACCATTGCCCTCTATGGGCTTCCAAATATCACTTTACCAATTCCCATAACAACTGTGTCTTAGCGAAAGGCTGTAGCGAAGCTGGAACTCTGTGAGATAATTTCACAAAACACAAAGTTTCTCAAGAAGCTTCTTTCTCTTTGTTATCGAGGAGGATATTTCCTTTGGCCCTATAGTCTTCGAGGATCAAGAAATATCTGTTCTTAGATTCACGAATAAAATTTTAGCAAAGTGATCCACGAAATACAGATGTAATATTGAAATGGTGTGAGTGCTGCAGAGACGTTTCTCAGAAAACTTCTTTCAGATTTCATCTGAGGATATTTCCTCCTTTTTCACCACTTAGCCCTCTATGGGCCCAATCATGTTTGCCAATTCCACAAGATCTGTTTTATCGAAAGTCTTCTTGGGGAAAGCTGGCACTCTGTGAGATGATTTCCTGAGAACACAAAAAGTTCTCAGAAAGCCTGCCTTTCATGATATCGGAGGATATTTCCGCTGTAGCCCATGATCTTCAAAGGGATCGAAATACCTCTTCTTAGATTCCATAGGGGCTGGGAAAGTCCACGAAATACAGATGTAACTCTGTGAGTGATCATCTTAAACGGTTTCCTCAAGCTTCTTTCGAGATTTCATACCAGAGGATATTTCCTTTTTGCCATGGCCTCTAAGCCTTCCAAATATCCTTTTAATTCCCACCAAGAACTGTCCTAGCGAAAACTGCTTGAGGTGAAAGTTGTAACTCTGTTAGAGTTTCACAGAACACAAAAGTTCTAAAAACTGCTTTCTCTTTCAATTATAGGAGGATATTTCCTTGGCCCTATGGTCTACAAAGGCATCCGAAATATCTGTTCTCATATTCCACTGAAACCAGGGGGCTAGCAAGGCCAGAAATGCAGATGTAACTCTCTGAGTGGAAGTCACACATCACAGAGCAGTTTTCAGAAGCTTTTTCAAATTTCATCGAGGATATTTCCTTTTGTGGCCTCTATGGGCACCCAAGTATCACTTCCCTTGGTCCACAAGAACTGTCTTAGTGAAGGCTTCTAGGGAAAAGCTGTAATATGGCGGTGCTACAGGCTACAAAGTTTCTCAGGAAGCTTCTTTCTCTTTGATGCTCGAGGATATTTCAACATTTCTAGTCTTTAAAGGGATCGAAATATCTATTCTCAGACTCTCCACGGAAATAAGGCTAGCAAAAGGCGTCCACGAAATACAGATGTAACTCTGTGTGATGAATTAATAACAGAACACTAAGCAGTTTCTCGAGGCTTCTTTCAGATTTCCATCACGAGGACATTTCCTTTTTCTGTAGACTCTAGGGGTTCCAAATATCCACTTTGCCAATTCCACAGCAACTGTCTTAGCGAAGGCTTCTTGAGGAAGTGGAACTCTGTGAGATGATTTCACAAATTTTCAAAGTTTCTCAAGCTTCTTTCTCTTTGGTATGGGAGGATATTTCCTTGGGCCCTATAGTCTTGAGGGATCGAGGAAATATCTGTTCCTAGATTCCACAGAAATAATTCATAGCTTAGATCCAAAACACAGATGTAACTCTGTGAGATGAATTAACGAGCCATGGCGGGTTTCATAAAGCTTCTTTCCAGATTTCATTTGAGGATATTTCCCTTTCCCCATAGCCCTCTATGGGCTTCCAATTGCTGCCCAATTCCACAAGAACTGTCTTAGCCAAAGGCTCCCTTGAGAGGCATGGAACTCTGTGAATGTTTAGAACACAAAGTTTCTTCAAACACTTTATTTATGGGAGGATATTTCCTTTGGCCCTGTAGTGTCAAAGGGATCTTGTCATCCTCAGATTCCCACAGAAATAGGCCAGCAAAGAGATCACGAAAAAGAGATGAAACTCTGTGAGATATGAATTAACAGAACGAAGCAGTTTCTCGAAAAGAAGTTCTTTCAGATTTCATCTGAGACATTTCCTTTTTCTGCCTTCTGTGAGCTGAAAATATCCTTGCCCGTCCCACAGAACTGTCTTAAGCGAAGGCTTCTTGAGGGAAGCTGGAACTCTGTGAGATGATTTCACAGAGAACACAAAGAAGTTTCTCAGAAAGGTTCTTTCTCTTTGTTATGGGAGAATATTTCCTTTGGCCTAATTATTCAAATGGATCTGATACCACATTTCAGATTCCACAGAAATAAGGCTAGCTAAGAGATACACGAGAAATACAGATGTAACTCTGTGAGTGGAAGTCACACACATCCACAGAGTAGTTTCTCAGAATCTTCTTTCCAGATTTCATCTGGGGATATTTCCTTTTTCACCATAGCCCTCTATGGGCTTCCAAATATCTTGCCAATTCCACAAGAACTGTCTTGGCAGTCTTCTTGAGGGAAAGGTGTAACTCTGTGAGATGATTTCACAGAGTACGAAGTTCTCAGACAGCATCTTTCTCTTTGTTATGAGATATTTCCTTTGGCCTATACACTTCAAGAAAGGGATCGAAATATCTGTTCTCGAATTCCCAGAAATAAGCTTGTGAGATCCACAGTACAGATGCCAACACTGTGAGGCGAATTAACAGAACTGAGCCGATTTCTCAGCTTCTTTCAGATTATGTCTGAGGATATTTCCCTATTTTGCCATAGCCCTCATGAGCTTTCCAAATATCCTTTGCCAATTAAACAAGAACTGTCTTAGCGAAAGGCTTCTTGAGGGAAGCTGGAAATCTCTGGGGTGGGATTTGAGCACGAAAGTTTCTCAGAAAGCTCTTTCTTTTTGTTATGGGAGGATGTTCCTTTGGCCCTATAGTGCTGAGGGATTAGTATCTGTTCTCAGATTCCACAGAAATAAGGCTAGCAAAGAGATCCACGAAATAGAGATGTAACTCTGGGGTGAAAGTCACACACATCTGAGAGAAATTTCTCAGCTTCTTTCAGATTTCATCTGAGGATATTTTCCTCTCTTTCACCCATAGCCTCTATGGGCTAACAAATTTCCGTTGCGAATTCCTCAAGAACACAATAGCGAAGGCTTCTAAGAGGGGAAAGCTGTAACTCTGTGAGATGATTTCTAGAACACAAAGAAGTTTCTCAGAAAGCTTCTTTCTGTTTTATATCGGAGGATATTTCCTTTGGCCTATAGTCTTCAAAGGGATCGAAATATCTAATTCTCGAATTTCCCGAAGGAAATAGCAGCTAGCAAAGATCCCTGAAATATAGATGCAACTCTGTGAGTGGAAGTCGCATCGAAACCAGTTTCTCAAACTTCTTTCAGATTTCATATGAGGATATTTCCTTTGCCACCATAGCCCTCAAAGGGGTTAGAAATATAACTTTGTAAATTCACAAGAACTATCTTGGCGAGGCTTCCTGGAGGGAAACTGTAACTCTGTGAGATGATTTCACGGGGCTTTTAAAAGTTTCTCAAGCTTCTTTCCAGATTTCATCTGAAAGGATATTTCCTTTTCAAAATAGCCCTCTATGGGCTTCAAATATCACTTGCCATTCTACAAGAACTGGCTTGGCGAAAGCTGTGAGGTGCTCAGGAAGGTAACTATTCTGTGTTCTATTGAATTCAGCTCTCACAGAGTTACATCTGTATTTCGTGAATCTCTTTGCTAGCCTTATTTCTGTGGAATCTGAGGGAGAGCGAATGGGATCCCTTTGAGAACTATGGGGCCAAAGAAAACCTCTCGACAACAAAGAAGAGCTTTCTGAGAAAACAACATTCTGAAATCATCTCTGAAGTGACGGCTCCCCTCGAAAACCTTCGCTAAGCGATTCTTGTGAGACAACTGAAAGTAATATTTGGAATCCCCATAAGGGCTGTAGTTATCCTCGCTTTAATCTGCGAAAGCTTTCTGGCTTTTCTCTGTGATGTGTGACTTCTAAATTTATCAATATTCTTGGATCTCCTTGCTTAGCAATGAATCTGAGGCTGAAGTATTTCGGATGCACTTTATTTATGAACAAAAATATCACCGATAACTTTAACGAAGAAGCGAAAACGGCATGTTAATGAAATCATCTGAACACAGAAAATGCAACTTTCCCCTCAGTCAACTGCTATACAAGATAGTTAGCGTAGATTGGCTAGCCGGAAACCCATAAGAAACATAACAAAAGGAAATAATCTCAGATGAAATCAGCCTCAAAAGAGAACAGAAGCACCACTCTGTGTTCTGGTAAATTCTCTCACGAAGTGCATCTATGTTTCGTGGATATACTGCTAACCTTATGGAATCTGAAACAATAATTCAGATCCTTTATGAGAACCATCTCGACAACTTTAAAGAAGAAAAACTTTACAGCTCTTTGGCTAAACCAATCATCTCACAGGAGTTTCCGCTTTTCCTAATGCCAAGGCAATTCTTGTGGAAAAGAAATAACTGAAGCCAGTAGAGCTATGATGAAAAATATCTCAGGCGAAAATCACTTTGAGAAACTGCACTGTCTGTGTTAATTTCACGAGTTACATCGCCGTTTGTGGTCTCTTTAACTAGCCTCTCATGGAATCTGAGAACAGACTGTTGGGATCCTTTGAGGTGAGGCAAAGCCCTATCTCATAGCTGAGAGAGAAGAAGCTTTCTGAGAGCCTCAGTGATCATCTCACAAGTTCCGGCTTTCCCCTCGAAGCCTTTCGCAAGGAACAGTTCTTGTGTGAATTTACTGAAAGTGTTTGGAAGCCCGTGAAGGCTGTGATATCATAGATAATCTGTGAAAACTTTGCAGCTTCTTTGTCTGACCGCGGCAGGTATCACGGGGGACACATCCACTTTCATGGTTCTCTTCAACACTTGTGGAATCTGAACAGATGACTAGGATCCCTTTGAACACTATGAAATCCTCCTGGCACAAGAAAACTTTCTGGCTTCTTTGTCGTTACCGTGAAATCACTCCTGCACGGTAACTTTCCCCTCAAAGGCTTTAAGCTAAGATGGGTTCTTTATGAACCAAACGTGAGAAGCCATGAAATTTATGGAAGAAATGTCATAAATCATGGGAGAAGCTAGAAGAACTGCTCTGTGATGTGACTTCCACGCAGGAGTTGTGGCCATTTCGTGGATCTGTTTGCTAGCCTTATTTCTGTGGAATCTGAAAATTTCTGAAATATTTGGATACTGAACCAGAGAACCAAAGTATCCTCGATAACAAAACTTTTCTTAGAAACTTCTTTGTGTTCTATATCTCACAGAAGCTTTCCCCTCAACCTTTCATTAAGAACACAGTTCTTTTTGGGTGGCAAAATGTGTCCCGGAGTATAGAGGGTATGTTCAAGAAACAATCTCATGTCTGAGCTTTTCTGAGAAACTTTGTTCTTAATATTGGCCGGGCACCACTCACATGGTTGCATCTGCATTGGCAAATGGTCTCTTTGCTAACCTTATTTCAATGAGTCTGAAGACAAATGACTGATCTGCCAGAATTGCTAGAAACTAAAGGAAATGGCTCGACAACAAGAAAGAAGCTTTCTGAAGCTTTCTTTGTGTTCTATTAATCATCACAGAGGTCCAACTTTCCTCAGAAAAAACTTCTTAAAGTGAACTAGCGTGAAATTAACAGGTGATGACTGAAGCCCATAGAGAACGTGGTGAAAAGTATCTCGGTAATCACGGAGCTTTCTGATCGAACTGCTCTGTGATCTGTGACTTCCTCACAGAGTTGCATCTGTATTTCGTGGATGCTCTTTGCTGGCGGCAATGAATCTGAGCTGGTATTCGGATCTACCACAATCTATAGGGCACGGAAAACTATCATCGATGGCACAAGAAAACTTTCTGGCTTTACTTTGTGTTCTGTGAAATCATCTCTGGTAGCTTTCCTTCATTGCTGCTTTCCTGAAGACAGTTATTGTGGAGGTAACGAAATGACTGAGCCCGTATGAGGCTGTGGTGAAAGGAAGCATCACCAGATAATCTGGAAACTTTCTGAAAAGAAACTGCTTGATCATTCTGTTAATTCATCTCACAGAAGTTACTACGCTGCTTGGTCTCTTTTGTATATATTTCATGAATCTGGTGATGTTCGGATCACTGGCTATAGGGGCAAAGAAATATCACCTCGATAACTGAAAACTTTCTGAAAGGCTCTTTTGTGTTCTGTGGTATCATGCGCACCCAAAATTTACAGCTTCCCCTGAAGAAACGCTTTAAATAAGACAGTTAACGTGAGTAACTGGTGGCCCCAGGCCCGTAAGGCTATGTATGAAAGGAAATGATTAAAGATGAAAAGATTTCGGGCTTTGCTCTGTGATGTGGGCACTCCCTTTCACAATTACATCTGTATTTCATCGTCCTTTGCTGGCCTTTATTCTGTGGAATCTGCCGAACGAATATTTGAGATCCCTTCGAAGACTTTACGGGGTATCTCAGGATAAGAAAACGAAATAACGTGAATTTCTGTGAAATCTCACGAGTTAACTCGCCTCAAGTCGCTTTCGTAGGAGCAGTAACGTGAGCAACTTAAGTGTGATATTCTGAAGCTTATAGAGAGCTATGAAAAATATCGGGTGAAGAAAACTGGAAAGAAGGTTTCTGAGAAACTTAGCAATATTCTGTTAATTCATCTCTGAAGTTACATCTGTATTTCGTTGATCTCGCTCCACGGCGCGGCTGCAATGAGAATCTGAACAATATTCGGATCGCTATAAGGGCAAAGAACCTCCGGATAACAAGAGAAAACCGCGACAAACTTTTCTTTGTGTTCTGTGAATCATCTCACTGAAGCAGCTTCCTCGAAGTCTTTCGCTAAGGTATTCTTATTGGAGGTAACAAGCTATGTTTGACCCGTGAAACTTATGCTGAAAAAGGAAATATCCTCCGAATAAAATCTGGAAAACTTCTGAGAAACTGCTTTCTGTGATGGCTGTGTCACTCCCACTCGCAGGTATCTCTATTTCGTGGATATAGCTTTGCTAGCTGCTATTCTGTTTAATCTGAACAGTGTTTCAAGATACATTTTGAAGACTTAGCAGAGGCAAGAAATAGCCTCCTCTGACTTCAACTGAAGAAAGAAGCTTTCTGAAACTCTTTTATCGTTGCTCTGAAATCATTTCCAAGTTGCGGCTGCCACTCCAGCTTGCTGGGTAGGCGGAACAACGTGAGTGTACTGAAAGTGATATTTAGAAGCCCATGAAGGCTACGTGAAAGAGTATCCTCGAATGATCTTGAAACTAAGCAGGCTTTAGCAGTGTTCTGGTGAACAATATAGGTGCATCTATGTCCAGTCCTGCGCTAGCCTTATTTCTGTTTAATCTGAGAACAGATATTTCGGATCCCTTTGAATACTACAGGGCCAAATGAAATATCCTCCGATAACAAAGAGAAAGAAGCTTTCTGAGAAACCTCTTTGGGTTCTGTGAAATCATCTCACAGAGTTACAGCTTTCCCCTCAAGGAAGCCTTTCGCTAAGACAGTTCATGGGGAATTGGCAAAGTGATATTTGGAGCCCATAGAGGGCTATGGTAAAAAAGGAAATATCCTCAGATGAAATCTGGAAAGAAGTTTTCTGAGAAACTGCTCTGTGTTCTGTTAATTCATCTCACAGAGTTAAATCTGTATTTCGTGGATCTCTTTGCTAGCCTTATTTCTGTGGAATCTGAGAACAGATATTTCAGATCCCTTTGAAGACTATAGGGCCAAAGGAAATATCCTCCGATAACAAAGAGAAAGAAGCTTTCTGAGAAACTTCTTTGTGTTCTGTGAAATGATCTCACAGAGTTGCACCTTTACCCTCAAAAAGCCTTTCGATAAGACAGTTCTTGTGGAATTGGCAAAGTGATATTTTGAAGCCCATAGAGGGCTATGGTGAAAAAGGAAATATCCTGAGATGAAACTTGGAAACACGCTTTCTGAGAAACTGCTCTGTGTACTGTTAATTCATCTCACAGAGTTACATGTGTAATTCGTGGATCTTTTTGCTAGCCTTATTTCTGTGGAATCTGAGAACAGATATTTCCGATCCTTTTGAAGGCTATAGGGCCAAAGGAAATATCTTCCGATAACAAAGAGAAAGAGCTTTCTGAAAAACTTCTTTGTGTTCTATGAAATCATCTCACAGAGTTCCAGCTTTTCCCTCAAGAAGCCTTTCGCTAAGACAGTTCTTCTGGAATTGGCAAAGTGATATTTGGAAGCCCATAGAGGGTTATGGTGAAAAAGGAAATATCCTCAGATGAAATCTGGAAAGAAGCTTTCTGAGAAACTGCTCTTAGTGTTCTGTTATTGTATCTCACAGTGTTTCATCTGTATTTCTTGGGTCTCTTTGCTAGCCTTATTTCTGTGGAATCTGAGAACAGATATTTCGGATCCCTTTGAACACTATAGGGCCAAAGGAAATATCCTCCGATAACAAAGAGAAAGAAGCTTTCTGCTAAACTTCTTTGTGTTCTGTGAAATTATCTCACAGAGTTCCAGCTTTCCCCTGAAGAAGCCTTTAGCGAAGACAGTTCTTGTGGAAT
>NW_022161323.1:8191-18406 GCF_008728515.1 Papio anubis | reverse complement strand
TGTCCGGCACTCCCTAGTGAGATGAACCCAGTACCTCAGTTGAAAATGCAGAAATCACCGGTCTTCTGTGTCGCTTGTGCTGGGAGTTGGAGACTGGAGCTGTTCCTATTCAGCCATCTTGCTCCGCCCCCCATGATACCCCATTTCTACAAAAAAATTTAAAAATTAGAAGTGCATGGTGGTGTGTACCTGTAATCCCAGCTACTTGGGAGGCTGAGGCATGAGAATCACTTGAACCCAGAAAGCAGAGGTTGCAGTGAGCTGAGATCTTGCCACTGCACTCTATCGTGGGCAATAGGGTGATACTCTGCCTCAAATGAATGAATGAATGAATGAATAAATAAATAAATAAAGTGAGAGACATGTGACTCTTCCATTCACTGGAATACTTAGAAACCATTGTCTGGTTATTAATTGGCATAATTTCAATATTGTATCTTAGGGAATAGATAGGCCTGACTAGAGGGAGAAAGAAGGGGGAGCAGCTGATCACTGGAGCAGTGAGAACCCTCGTTTATTGATTAAACTCTCTATTTCATATAGGAAAGGTTTGTGGTGCCCTCAACCTCAACAAGTGTAACAGCAAAGATCACTTATTACAGATCACCATAGCAAATATAATAGTGACAAAGTTTGAAATATTGTGAGAATTACCACAATGTGACACAGAAACATGAAGTGAGCACATGCTGTTGGAAAAATGGTGCTGACAGACTTGCCAGACAGGGTTGCCTCAAACCTTCAATTTGTAAAACACATAGTCTGTGAAGCACGATAAAGTGGAGCACAACAAAATGAAGTATGTCTGCATGCAAACTCCTCTGAGGTATATGAGTAGGAGTAGAACTGCTGGTAGACAGGGTATGCACTTTTCAAATAAACCTGTTCCTTATCCTGTCTCTATTTTTTTTCAGTGTGCCATTCCCCTTCCTGCCTTCTTTAATATCTATCTAGGATTCCATCATCACACTTTTGAAATTGTGGGCCTAAATCATGTTATAATGCATTGTGATTGTTGTCAGCAATTGGGAAGCATCTCAAAAAAGAACAAACCAAGTCACCCAGGTCACTCCCCAAAGTGGGCAGAAGAGAAAAGGATTGGGTTAAAGGTTGCAGTAACAGTGACCTCCTCCTGCCAGGCATGATGAATCTTCCTATTTAGACACACTTGCTTTAATCTCCTTTGTTTCCCACTCTACTTCCTTTGAGAGATGTCAGAGATAATGATGGTGAGTGGGCTAAATTCATTTTCTTCCTCTCACTTCCTTCTCCACTTGGCTCTTACCTTCACCTCCACTACTCCCCATGCACACATGCCTTCAGATATAGTATTTACAGCTACTTATTGCCTTTTATTTGCTGTGCTCTCACTGCTAATTATCCTACATTATGTTTCATTCTCTTTGGTTTTGTTGCCAAGAAATATCCCTATATCCTTACTCCCTGCCACCCCTTGCTCTACTAGAAATCTGGTTTTCCTTTGATGATGCTGTTTTCCTTTTTCTATGAAGTGGAGCCTATCTGTTCTGGTGAAGTCACTGTGGGCTAGTAGATTGAGAATGAGTTCATAGTCAGTCACACTTGAGTTCAAATCTGAACTGCATCATAGGTGAGCTGTGTGTCCTTGGATTTATACTTGTAAGAACCTCAGTTTGCGTACTGAGGAGAAGTGTAAGGATCTCTGCATCAAAGAGTTATTGTGAAGGTAAAAAAGGGGTAAGTAATGAGACATCGGTACATAGCTCTAGTATATTCCATATCGTTAGTTCTATTTTACCTGAAAAGTTGCTGCTACTAACAAGGCCCATCTTTCCTACAACAATGGAGTCGAGAGTGTAAGGTCTTGCCTAAGGGAAATTTGGCTATAAAATTATCCCTCCCTTCACACACATATAGTTTGGGCCAAGGAGGGGGCCTGTGAGGCAGCAATCCCCAACCTTTTTGGCACCAGGGACTGGTTTCATGGAAGTCAATTATTCCGTGGATGGGAGGACAGTGGGGATGGGATGGTTTAGGGATGAAACTGTTCCATCTCAGATTATCAGGCATTAGATTCTCATAAAGCATACACAACCTAGATCCCTCCTGGTGCAGTTCACAATAGGGTTTGTGCTCCTATGAGAATCTAATGCAGCTGCTGAGCTGACAGGAGGCAAAGTTCAGGTGGTAATGCACGGTGGGCTGCCACTCATCTACTGCTGTGAGGCCTGATTACTAACAGGCCACAGACTAGTACTAGTCCGCAGCCCAGGGATTGGGGACCCCTGCTGTAAGGGTTTCTGGTTTTTCCTCCCATACCTATAACCTTCTCTACGAACCATTATGTGTCCTTGGACCTTTGAATTTTTCTTTGTACCTGTCCTGCCAGTCTCAAACCTGGGATTAACCTAATTCCATGTTTTGTTTTGTTATTTATTTATTTATTTATTTATTTATTTATTTATTTATTTTTTGCTTCTTCTGCCAGGCTGTTAGATGGCAAATATCACATACATGGTGCCTTAGCTTATTTCTACACATTTATTATATTAACCTTGCCCACGCTCTGATTGTTGCCTGGCAATCCCTTTCATCATCCCTAGTGGTTCCTTTTACCAGACCCCTCAGCTGGATTTTTCAGACTTTTCTCATTTCAAATCTTTCCAAGCTTCCTGCTTCACTCCCTCCCCATCCTCCTTTTAGTAGATCACTTTACTTCCTTCTTTGTTAACATTGGGACGTGATTCATAAAGAATGAGGAGTCCAGTCTTGAGAAAAATGTTTTCTTGGCTAAATGACACAGTAGATATTTCAAGGAAAGAAATCACTAGGCTACCAAGATTACAGTTATTCATGTGGATACAAAAATTTCCTCCATATCATTATCATACATGTAGGTGTCAGTGTTGCAAAAGTCAGGGATGAAGTTGTTTACATTAGAGAGTTAGCAATTTATAGGAAAGGGCTCAAAGCTTCATTGATTTGGAAGACTAGGTAGAATCTTCTTACTTATTTTTAGCTTATCTCAAGGTTGTAAAGATTTTCGTTTTTCTTCTCCAATGGTGATACTTTATATGCTTAATCATAATGGTGGTTGGGCAAGGAGTCAGTTTTGTTTTCTCCACAGGGGCCAACAGATGTGAATTCTCCTAACTTTGATTCTTCCAAAAGGAATCAACTGGGTCATGGACAACTAACATACAGATTCCTAGGTCCCATCTACTAGAAATTTGGATTTAGTTGATGTGGGATAGAGGCCACGAGTTTGCTTTTTAAATAATTACCATAGTCTGATGTAGCTCATCCTAGGAACCTCTTTTAGAAACACAGAGGTAATTATATTTTTGCTGAATTTTAATCTCCTTTTTGTCTCAAGACTATATGAGGTATTCTTTTCCTTTCCAAGACTGATTTTTCTGTGTGTATATTTGATTCCATTTCTGTTGTTCCTTCTAGGTCCTTGATCCAACAATGATTCCTTTCTCTGTATCAATAGATTCTTTATATAAATCTCCTTCCACTTGGCTTATAACTATTATTCACATTCAGTAAATTTTTATTGAGTGCTACCTGTGTTTCCAGCATGTATTTTAAGTTCTTCCTTAAAGGATTTTTCCTTCTTCCTTGCCTACTCTCCCATTTCCTCTTTACTACCAAACTTTTTAAAGAATCTTCTCACACTGATATTTAATAATAATTATAACAACAACAAGTAGTAATAAAGATAGCCACTAGTATTTATTAGATGATTACTGTGGACCAGACACTTTTCTAAGTTCACTATGTTATATTAACTATGTAGCAGACAGTTCACAAATTAATTAAAAAATATACATATTAGGATCTGTTTCTGAGCTGTTTATTGTTATATTGATCTGTATTATCTACTCTTCTGCCAATATGCTATTTGGGAGGAGAGTATTTACAATAACTTTATAAAATGCATTTTATCTTCCATTACTTAATGAAATCCCTTCCTTTGGCTTCTGGAACACCATTTTCTCTGCTTCTCCTCCAACTTTGATTCATCTTTATCAGTGTCCTTCACTCCACCTCCTTTATGTGATTCTATTTAAAGCCCTTTACAGCCTGCCTCCAACTTGCTTTCCCAGCTGCAGTTCCTGATACTGGTTTTCCTACATGCTTCAGCCAAAGACATAT
Source organism: Papio anubis (assembly GCF_008728515.1). Taxonomy (NCBI): domain Eukaryota; kingdom Metazoa; phylum Chordata; class Mammalia; order Primates; family Cercopithecidae; genus Papio; species Papio anubis. The sequence continues at coordinate 14,266 of NW_022161323.1, read as the reverse complement.
ACTCTTTGGTCCATGAGCACACTATTTCCTCAATATCTTTCACATGGAGTTCACTTCTTTGCTTGTGAAGTCTATGAATATTGCATGGCTGATTTGTCACAATTTTAAGTCTTCAATATCTGGAGTGTTCTGGCAAGAATTTGTAGGTAAGGACAAACCAAGGTGGGTGGTGATGCTCAGGAACCCTTTGTTTCTAGGGTAGAGCACACAGAGTCATGGAGTCTGAGAGAACAGGAGGAGTAGAGGCACAGGGCCGAGACAGGCTATTGAAGGAATTGGGTATCAGATATTTATCTTTCAAAGGGTACCAGACTGTGTGTGATTGTTTATTAGTCCCTGGTGACCTTCAAAACAAGGCATGCATTATGGAGGTCAAGTCAGAAAATGCCACCCTCTGGAACTGAAACTAATGAGAACTATTAAATATGATGAAATAAAATGTGAAGAGATGAGTTATCTGCAGCAGGAATCCACCCTTGGAAATTTTAAGTACTGCTAATGAGCAAGGTGTTCCTCAAGTCTCTCCCAAGACATTAAGTATGGTTACATTGAAGCAGGAAAGGGGCAGTCCGAGGATGAGTACTAGTTGGTGTGTCTCCAGCAGTGTCCAGAAGAGTGGATTGCACCAGTCCTAGTTGTTTGACTGTAGTTGTTTAGAGAGAAATATTACTGAAGCAGAAGACAGTGTTATGTCAGCAAACACATATGTTTTGGAGTTAGACAGATTTAGATGTAAAACCTGACTTTACTAATATAAACAAGTTACTTGACCTTTTAAAGTCTCAGTTTGCTCTTCAATAAAATAACATTTATAACCACAGGATTTCTATGAGAATGAAATTAAATAATAAGTATATGTCAAGCATATAGCACATAATGTAATGTTCCCAGCTCATAAGATGTTCAATAACAATGCTACTTTTGTATTTTTCTATCCCTTTCAGGAGAAAATTTTTTAATCATCCGATTACCATAGCACAACCTTGGAGAATAAAACTCTTTTGCTCTGAAGCTCATCTAATGACCTGATACCTCTCGAATGAATCTATCCAATGACAGGGAATACCCCATGTTAAACAGCTGATTCTTGTTCTGAATACATTTATAGCTTGTAGTTAATAAATAAATAAATAAATTGAACCCTTAAGACTTTGCTTAGAATTAATCTGTCTCCCAGAGCTTGATCACATTTGAGTGTACAGAAAAAAACTAACAAAAACGAGATCCAACTTGGGATGAGGTATTGAGATTCTGTAAGATCCTGCATGAAACAGCCCACCTCTTTCTCTTTTCTTCTTTTAGCTGTAACATTATGGTTCTTTAGGTTCTAGAGTCATAATAAGGAAAAGAGAAACATTGTGAAAAACTTGGCTTAATTCTATAACTAAGCATTTATTGAGAATTTCTTTGCTTTCTCTTATTAGAAAAATTTTCTTGCCCCTTACCTTGGAAGGCAAAGAATAAGGTTGGGGTGTTGCCCAGAAAAAGGGTCAGGGTTTGGTTCTCATCCTTATATGCCCAGAAACGCACTCATATCAGTGCCCCAGAGTTGGTCAGACTCAGGAAAACTGTTTCATTGTAACTGAACTCATCAGGGACTGAAGTATAAAAACCAGAGTGCCATTTTATTAATTTACAGTCAGAAATGCATTATCAGAAACACTGGGTGTTTGTATTAATCTTGCTGATGAATGCTTTCTCCTTTTGGGAAAACTATGGAAAGCCAAATTTTCTAGAAGGCCCCTTGGTGAGTTTGAAGTCTATGGCAGAGATGGCAGAGGGTTTGTTGTGTGGTTCAGCTGATGAGTATCATTAGGCACTCACGTGGTGAGACGTTTATTTAAAAAACTAGGACATGCTGGACCAGATACACCAGTGGACTAGCTTGTCAGAACACTCTCCCTTGAGCGGTCCTTGATGGGCATTCTGACATTGTTCTTTGTGTTATCCTTTTTCTTACAAAATAATTTAAGATTTACAAGTAAGTGTAGATTTACAAGTCAGTGAATAATATAATGAATACCATCTTGCTTAAGAAAACTTTTGGTATTGTTTATTTGGTCTCAGTCCCATTTTCTTCCTTCCTTCCAGAGGTAAACACTGTTCTGAATTTGCTGTTTACCATTTACATAAAGATTTTTACATTTACCAAATATGTATTAACCACAAACAATATATGGTATTGTTATATATATTGTAAAACTATATAAATGGTATCATAACATGTATACTTGTTTTACAACCTTTTCACTTAGCATTACACTTTTGGAATTTGTCCATGTTGATATACACATACCTGTAGCTCATGAATTTTAACTGCTGTATAGCATTTTAGTGTATGGGTATATTACAATTTATCTATTCTTCTATTGAACTTTTAGGTTGTTTGTAACATTTTGCTGTTACAGACTCTTGTCTGTGGTTGCCAGATTTCCTCTTAATTAGTCATCAATTTAGACTTTTGCTGCTCAGTGTCCTCAACACTGGATATTGCCAGACTTTAGTTTTTTCCTGATCCTATGGGTATGAAATGAATTTCATTGTGTTTTAATTATCTATTTCCCTGAGCATTGTTTTAAAAATGTCACTTTGCCATTCAGATTACCTTTGGTGAATTTTCTTTTTATAAGTTTTGCTGTTTTTTTTTTAAAATTTTTAATTTTTATGTTATTTATATAATGTGGCTGTTAATCATTTGTTGTTTATAGGCATTTGAAAAATGTTCTTCAACTCTGTGCTTTGTCCCTTTTACTTTTTGAGAGTGTCTTTGGATTTATAGACATTTGGAATTTAATTATAGTAAAAGTCATGAGTCTTTCCTTGGTGGTTTGTGTATTTCTTGTTTAAAGAATCTGCACTTATTTTGAAGTCATAAAGATATTCTCCTATATTTTCTTTAAAAATTTTTAGAAGTTTGGCTTATCACAGTTAGGTTTTTATTTACTTGGAAGTGATTTTTGTAAAATGGTGTGAAATAGAGATAATTTTTTTCCTATGGAAAATTCATTACCTTGGCACCATTTATTGAAAGAGTTGCCTTTGTCCAGTGATAGGCAAAACCACTGCTCTTGTATATCAAGTATGCATGGATCTGTTTCTGGAGTCACATTGCACTGTATATCTGTTCCTACAACAATTCTGCACTGTTTTAAATAATATAACTTTGTTATATATTTTGATATCTGATGAGATGAAACTCCTCTCCTTCTTTATCTCGGTGGCTCACATAATGCCAGCACTTTGGGAGGCCTACGTGGGCAGGTCACCTGAGGTCAGGAGTTTGAGACCAGCCTGGCCAACATGGTGAAACCCTGCCTACTAAAAATACAAAAATTAACTGGGTGTGGTGCTGCATGCCTGTAATCCCAGGAGACTGAGGCAGGAGAGTCACTTGCACCCAGGAGATGGAGGTTGCAGTGAGCCGAGATTGTGCCACTGCACTCCAGCCTGGGCAACAGAGTGAGACTGTCTCAAAAAAAACCCAAAAAACCAAAAAACAAAAAACAAAAAAAAATCGTGTGTCAAGTTGCGCAGAAAGCCTTTAAACAATCAACTTTATTGAGATATAATTTCCATATAATAAAATATATATGATTATGTGAGTTTTGACAAAAGTATATATGTAACAATGATTATAAGCTACATATATATTTATTCCATCACGCTAGAGTGTTCCTTTGTGACTCTTCCAGCCAGTTCACAAGTTCTACTCCCAGCCCTAGTCAACCACTGATCTGCTTTCTATTTTTATAGATTAGGTTTGTTTTTAGTAAGTTTCATATAAATGGAATCATAAATATGTACTGTTTTGTGGATGGCTTCTTTTGAGCAACATGTTTTTGAGATTCATCTATATTATATGTATCAGTAGTTTATTGTTTTTTTTCCTTGCTGAATAGAATTCCAGTGTATAGCCATACCACAATTTGTTTATCCACTCATCTGTTGGTAGACATTTGGATTGTTTCAAGTTTGGGGCTATTACTAAAGCTGCTATAAACATTCATGTAAAAATCTTCAATGTAGACATAAGTTATTTCTCTTGGGAGTGGAATTGCTAGGCCGTATAGTAAAGTACACGATCATGTTGCTTGACAATGGGGGATATGTTGTGAAAAATGCACCCTTAGGCAAACATCAGAGAGTGTACTTACACAAATCTAGATGGCATAGCTTACTAAACAACTAGACTATATGGTATAGACTATTGCTCCTAGGCTACAAACCTGTACAGCATGTTACTATACTGACTACTGTAGGCAACTAACACAATGGTAAGTGTGCATCTGAATGTATCTAAACTTAAAGAAGGTACAGTAAAAATATGCCATAAAAGTTAAAAAAGGTACACTTGTATAGGGCATTTACCATGAATAGAGCATGTAGGACTAGAAGTTGCTCTAGGTGTGTCAGTCAGTTAGTGGTGAGTGAATGGGAAGGCCTAGGACATTACTGTATACTACTGTAGAGTGTATAAACACTATACACTTGAGTTACACTAAATTTATAAAAAAATTTCTTTCTCCAATAAAAATTAACCTTAGCTTACTGTAACTTTTTACTTTTATAGACTTTTACATTGTTAAACTTTTTGACTCTCTTAATAACACTTAGCTTAAAGCATAAACACATTGTATAGCTGAACACAAATGTTTTTTTCTTTACATCATTATTCTATAAGCTTTCTTCTGTTTTAAATTTTAAATTAAAAAAAAACATTTTGTTAAAAACTAAAACTAAAAACTTTTGGTTAAACTAAGACAAATATCACCTTCTACCTCCGTATGTTGCCTCCCTCTAAGGTCTTCAGGGACAATAGCATTTATGGAGCTGACAGCTCCACATTATTGTGTGATTTTGGTGTCATATCAAAAAAAATCATTGCCAATACTAGTGTCATGGAATTTTGCTCATTTTTAAATGAAGTAGTTTTTCTTATTGAGTTTTAAGAATGCTTTATCTATTCTTCATTGTTTGTGAAAAATAGAATATTGGGAAATACCTATCTGGGTTGGTTTCTAGGATGACCATCTGTATGTAAGAAGTGAAATGAAGCACAGATGAGAAAAATCTTAGTATTTAATCAACATTTATTTATTGTCAATTTTAATGCAATCCAGTTGTTTGAATCCAAAGACTTGAAACGAATATGTTACAGTCAAATTAAGGTACTATAGAGCAGTGACAGATACTCTTTCTTTTCATCTGGGCATGGATGATTTTTTTTAGGTGGAAAGGTTATTGAAATACAGTAGTAGGTGGAAAGCATTGTATTTCCATGGAATAACTCCTCAATATGTTTCCCAATATTGAGCAGCTGCTTAGAAATAGGGAGCAAGATCTTTCTTGCTGAAAACAAGCTAAAGCCCACATTTGAATGTTTTTTTCCCTGAAGTGATAAATCCATGTTCTTTATGAAATAATGCTCTTACTCATAGGCTTGGGAAAAGTCCCTGGTGCTACTTTTTATGCCACTAATTAGCTTACTGATTAAAGATATACCCAAGAAAAGGGACTTGATGGTTTTGATAAGTAAAGACACTACCACTGCTGCATCTTTGCTTTCAGAGCGTTCACCTTCTGCCACAATACCAAAAATTGGGACACACCAAACATGGGACACACTAAAAATTATGGCACAATAATTGCTGTAAAACAATGCTTTGTATCTAGACTGGTAATGCATTTGTAATATTTTGCTTTTAAGAAATGTAAGGTTAGCTTTGACACCATCTATAATTGAATGATGAGCCCTCAAAAAGACACCTCCAACTAAACCCAAAGCTCTTTAAAAGCTTTTCATTATTCCTCAAAGTTTAACCCTGATTCTAACAAGTTATTCCACTCAGCATTTTCTAACAAAGTAGCACAAATGCCTAACAGTGTTTGGAAGGAACCCCATAACAAGATATATGCTATAGTTATAGGCTTTAAAGAAAGACACAGAAAAGGATAGATTCACTTTTAGAAAGAATTTCATGATAGATTGCTTGTCTTTCATGATGAATTCATAGATGACTTTCCTATTTCTAAAATTGCTACTTGAGTAAGTTGCATTTATATTTATTATTCAAC
>NW_022161323.1:0-5718 GCF_008728515.1 Papio anubis | reverse complement strand
GTGTGTACTTCGTTCAGTTACGTATTGCTGGCAGCGTCTTAGCGATCAAGCTTTGTCCAGAGGTTCCAAGTCCAGAGAGTTCTTCCACCCTGTGGCTTTACAGAAATTTTTGACGGCCTCCCTCCTGGCTGCTTTCTGGGAAGCTGGTGTTGACACACAATTTAACTGTCAGTGGATCTACCATTCTGGGATCTGGGAGGATGGCAGCTCTTTCTCACAGCTCACTAGACAGTGCCCCAGTAGAGAGGGGCGCTCTGTGGGCTCATTGGCCTATTTCCCTTCCTCACTGCCCTACATGAGGTTCTCGTGGTGCTCCACAGCTGCAGCAAACTTATGACTGGACCTCCAGGTGTTCTTCTGAAATCTAAGGCAGAGGTTCTCCAAACCCAATTCTTAACTCTTTCCCATAAGGGTTCACTTCTTTTGGCCTGTTCATTACTGAGTACATTTTTCAAAGGAATCTCCCTTGAATCTTTCCTCTTTTGCTTTTTGTCTCCATGACAATGTTGAAAGTTTACCTCCAGCAGCATTAAAGATGATCAGTGACCTGACCCATTTGTGGCAAACAATATCTACAAATTCAGAGCTCTTTGTTTTTCTTTCACGAATTATAATTCTTTCTGTTCCAATGGCCTTAGGCATATCCTATGACCCTGTACACACACCCACATAGGGTCTACAAGCTTATGAATTATTCTCTAACCAATAAAGCATCTCAATTTCCCTCCCAATGTTCATAATTCTCCTGGTGAGGAAAGTCCTTCTCGACCTGTTCCAAACTAAATGCCCAGGGACCATCTGGTAGGTAAAGACTCACCGGCTCTGCAATTGTGGGGTCTGTCTCTTTCCTCTGTTGTCCCCACAAGTAAGCCCAGTTGTTCAGGTCCTAATAAGACTGTAGGTTTGTCCTGATTTCAAAAACACACATCAAACTACAGAAGACTCTCCTGTTATCCCACATCCAAGGAGATAATTGTTTTTATTACATAATTCACCAAACTAATGTCAAATGCACAGTTGCAATACAGAACATCCTAGAATTGTGTTCATACCATCAATAATGGAGATAAAGTCTTTCAGAGACAGATGAACCTGAAATGATAAATATGTGGTAAGGACTCTGGGGCTTGATAAATATGTGGCTGTTTCTTTAGAGTGTGACCTGTCAGAGAGAAGGACCAGAAGTTTCTTGTGCTCTAGAGGAAAGGGGTCACAGAGTTCCTCTCTGGTTTAGGAAAGGGAATCACACTAATCTTCATGATCTTCATGAGACTATCCTCCAATTGCTGACCTGTTATAGAGTTTTGTCTGAAGTTGTCACAGAAATCCAGAAATCACATATTTTAATCAGAATTGTTTAGAGACCAGGCCACATCTTCCAAGGTCACACACTGGAGAAAAGTGGACACATGTCCCACCTACCTTCTCCTAAGATCTCAGGCAGAATCCCTAAAATACCAAAAGGTCACAGAGGACAGCTCTCAGGTGCTTTTATAAATGACCCACTTCCAGGGACAGTGGGCTTCCCTCTAACCATGAAGGATGTTCTGAACTACAATAAACATTGGATGGATCAGGATTGTTGAAGTCACTGTCATTGTGCATTCATGATTGTTTCAATGTGTCTGAAGTAGTAAATAGAGCCATTTAAATGACCTGGATGTGTGGTTGGTTTTATTATGAATCTTTAAAAGAGTAGAACAGTTGACCCTATTCCAAAATCTGTCCTGATCCATGATCGTCACCCTCATCTCCCAGACCAGCTCCTTCAGCACTTTTCCTGCTGGAAGAAGGACTCTGGGCTTGGAGGGAGAAACCCCAGGAAAGTGAGTTCTCAGAGGGCACAACCAGCATCCTCCTCCCAGGGTGAGCCCGAAAGACAGGGTCCTCCATCCCCTTTTGCACCTCTCCATACAAAGCACCACCCACATGCAATCCTCACTTAGGCATGCACGGAAGCCACCACACTTTTCTTGGTCAGGGTCCAGCTCACATAGGGGTACTTTCTGAAGTCACGGACATCCTGTGCAAAAATATGAAGCACCTGTGGTTCTTCCTCCTCCTGGTGGCAATTCCCAGATCTTGAGTGTCTCAGGATCCCAGCATGGAGGTATGGGAGACTGCCTCTGATCCCAGGACTCACTGTGGGTCTCTTTGTTCTGGGGGTCCTGTCCCAGGTGCAGCTGCAGGAGTCGGGCCCAGGACTGGTGAAGCCTTCGCAGACCTGTCCTCACTGCGCTGTCTCTGGATTTTACTCCATCAACAGTGGTTACTGCTGGGGCTGGATCCAGCCAGCCCCCAGGGAAAGGGCTGGAGTGGATTGGGGTATCTGTAGTGGTGGGAGCAACTACCTTGGCCAGGTCCTCAGAGTCCAGTCGAGGTCACCCTGTCAGTGGGCAAGAACAGTTCTCCCTGAAGCTGGGCTCTGTGACACTTGTGGGACAGGCAGGTGTGTGCACAATGCTTGACGGCATTTACAGTGAGGGGGAGGTGAGTGTGAGCCCAGACACAAACTGCCCTGCAGGGAGGCCCCGGAGGCTGAGGCGCGGGTGCCATCCAGGACCAGCGGGGGCGCGCGGGGCCCACAGAGCAGGCCGGGTCAGGAGCAGGTGCCCAGGAGGCGGGGCTTCTCATCTGCTCAGTGCTCTCCTCCTCACCAGCACCTCAGCTGTCCCCAGGGCTCCTCTTTCTTTATTATCTGTGGTTCTGCTTCCTCACATTCTTATGCCAGGGAAAGAAGAAGGAGAAGACAAATTTTCTCTTATAGTTGATTTCACCAATTACAAGACTTACCTGCAAAGTTCCCTGCATGGTCCCCGACCACAACTTATTGTTTAAAAATATATATATATTCTATTACTTCCTCACCATCTATTGATTTGTCATCAATTGAATTGTTCCCTCTTTGAAACTCAGCTTATGCTGAAACCTTAAATTCAATGGCTCTCTATTGGAATTTAATGATACAATTAAGGTTAAATATGTGGTCATAAGTGTAAGACCCTATTACAACACACATTGTATTTATAAGAAGAAGGAAGGCACACCAGAGACCTCACTTTCACGTGCACGCAGAAGAGGTCATGTGAGACGTAATATTATTATTAAGAAAATTGCCCCAGTGCATTGCCAGGAAGAAGCTGCACCAAGAACCAAACAGCACCTTGATATTCGCATTCAGACTTCAAAATTGTAAGTAATATTTGTTGTTTCAGCCACTCACTCTGTGTTATGTACCCATGAAGACCCAGACAGACTAATACCACAGAACTCTGTGGCGCTATTCCTAAGGATGGAGAATTAGCCCCTTGAGACTGGCACATCTCTCAGATTTCTACATAAGTAGGCAAAAATATTAACTGTGATAAAAACTTGTCATGTCCTGTTATTGTTCTGGACAAAGTGTTTTTAAAAGCCTGGGGGCTTTGTCTAAAAGTTATCTTTTATCTTTCCTGACAGCGCAACTAATGGACAATGGGTACCAGCTGGATGGGGCAACCACTGACCATCTTCTGCTGTCTCCTTAGCATGCCTGAAAAGCCACCAACATCACTCTATGTCTTCTTTCTAATTTGCACTGAATGTCTTGCTAAATGAGGAGCTACATGAGGTCTGAGTTTTGTTCCCTTCTTCCCAGTCTTCCTCAATACCAAAGGCCCGAAAAGACTTTCAATGAAATTGGCTGTCATCTCCCAACACCACATCACTTTTTAAGGTCAGGAACTTTTATTTGGGGGATAGTGAAACACACTTTTAAATGGAAAGCTACAAAACATACAACAGCTGAAGGAATGGCCACTGTGCACCTGAAGGAGGCTGATGAGGCAGATGGTAGAGGTCCCTTCCTCCAAGATGGTCCTAGGTGTGTGATGGTTGGATGCCTCATGCATATGGAATTAAGGACTGGACTGAACTGAAGTAGAAACAAGGGCCACATCCCATAGGAAAACAAGAAAAGAACAGATGGGCATCCGTGAAGACACGTAATTAAATTTGTTGAGTTTAAGATGAAATTTTTTTCTGAAATTTATAATGTTCTTAGCTAAATATGAATCTTTTCGACAAACTGAGAATTACAAGGAGAATGGAGTTAGAAAATGAGAGAGAAAAAATATCCTGAGAGAGCAGAAAGAAAATTCACACAAAACTGTCACACGGCAGAGGCCAGAATGGAGCTGATGCAGCAATGTCATTATTCTGCAGACCTAGTTGAGACCCTTTGGTGTTTAAGGCAGGCCCAGTGTTGAATAACTCGTTTAGGTTTTGCTTCTCTAGGAAAAGTCTTACCTATCCTTTATTTTACAAAAAGATTTACATGGTAAAGTTTCTTGGTTGGCAGAGTTTTGTTTGTTTTTCAGTTTTTTTCCCTGAGCAATTTGAATACAGTCATGGGCCACCTAACAATGATTCAGTCAACAATAGACCACATATATGTTTGTGGCCACATAACATTGTAATACCATATTTTCACTAAGGATGTTCCATATTTAGATGTGTTTAGATAAAGAGATACTTACCACGGCATTTCAGTTCCCTGCAGTGTTCGGTGCAGTAACACTCTGTACATGTTAGTTGTCTGGAAACTGTGCTATTCCACATAGTCTATGTGTAGTAGGATATTCCTTGTAGGTTTGTGTAAGTTCTCCCTATGATTCTTGCACAATGATGACATTGACTAGAAATACATTTCTCAGAAATAATCTCTATCAATAAACCATACATTATCTAATATAATTCCTCTGCATTCGGAACTGAAAATCTTCTGCTGAGAGATCTGCTAAATCTGCTCTTTTACTCTCCGTTTTCAAAAACCTTTCCTTTAGCAAAGTCGTTTCAAACTATCTCTGATTTTTCTCATTTGGTTTACCTTATTCGAAATGTATAGAGCTTCATGGATGTGGACGAATATTTCCTTCTTCAGATTTAGAAAGTTTCTATGCTATTACTTCTTTAAAAACCTTTCTGCCTCTTGCTCTGTCTCTCTTTCTCTGTCTCTCTCTCTGTCTCTCACCCTCTTCCTTCACTACCCCTTTTGTCGTGTCTTTGCATAACTCCTCAAAGCATAAAATTCATTTTCACTGTGCTTCCTGACTCATAAATCTTTAACTCTTTTTTATGTCTTTCATTTAAGTTTTTCTTCTCTGTCTCTACTATTTCAAATGATCTTTCTTTGAGTTTACTCTTTCTTTTTTTACTTGGTCTAATCTGGTCTAAAATCCTCTTAAAAATTTTGTCTGACTTATTGTATTCTTCAGCATCAATATTTTTGTTTAGTCATCTTTTAAATGTTTTATCTCTATTAAAATTCTCACATTGTTCTTGCATAATGCCACTAGCTCATTGAACATGTTTCTAACATTTACTTTAAATTTCTTCTAGGTAATTCATATGCTCCGTTTTCATTGATATCAGTTTCTAGATCTTTATGTTTGGACCATGTTCCCCTCCTCCTTCATTTTCCTTGACTGTCTTTGTTGCTACCTGTTCATTATAACAAAAGCCACCATACACTCTTCAAAGACGAGACTTATAGAGATCATCCTCACCAATCAGTCCAGGCAGTAATTTGGGTCTCTCAAAACTTCATAGTATTCAAATTTCTCTCTCTGTTCTTAATGGTCCCTGGGATTTAGAGGATGATAGATTCTGCCAGGAATCACAGGTAGGGGAGGTAGAAACTATTTACTCAAGCAGCCCCTTGAAAATTTGGACCACTGG
>NW_022161322.1:0-18439 GCF_008728515.1 Papio anubis | reverse complement strand
AAGGGGGGACGGCGCGATGGGCGGGGCCGGGTGACTGTGGAAGGGGGGAGGCGGGCGGGGCTCGGTGACCCGGGCGGGACTGGGAGATGGGGGCGGGGCCCTCACCCGGCACCGGCAGTGAGGCGAAGCTGGCGGTGAGCGCCTGGCGCACGGCCTGGAGCTGCTGCTGCAGCGCCAGCGTCCTCCGCTCCTCCAGCGCCAGCTCCTGCTCCAGACGCTCGCGCGCGCTGCTCATGCTCTGCGTGTGCCTCTGCAGCACCGCGTTCTGCTCCTCGAAGGCCACGTTCATCTTCCGCAAACGCCGAAGCTCCGCCTCGCGCGCTGCGCCGGGCGTAGGGGGAGCGGGGTCAGAGCCTGCGCCTCCCCTCTCCCGCACCGCCGGGCTTTTGCCAGGGACGTGCCCCTTGCCCGGGCTTCCCTCACTGGGCTTCCCTCACTGCGCCGTCTGCCTCCTGCTCCACATCAGCTGCTAGGGCGACGGCGCGCACCTGGGCGCTCATAGGAAACCTCCCGATCCGTCTCCTCCAGCCTTGGGGCCCTCTTGGCCCACGCCCCGCTCCACTACCCACTTCCACGGAGTTCGCATCAGGACCGCAGTTAACGCTCACCTTTGTTTTGGTCCAAGAACTCTTCAGTGAAGATGGGAACATCGAAGGTGGAGAAGCCATCGCAGTCCCCACCCTAACAGGAAGGGACAAAGTGGCAATTTTGCTGGTGGTAGGGGGCAGCCACGCTTTCTGGGTGTGTCCCAAGCCTAGGAGGGTCTCCTGGGGCACCCCGGGTGGGAGTGCCACCAATAGCGTCCCCACGGTGCAGTGGTACCGCCCCTGCTTGCACACATCTGGGCGTGTGGCGATCGCTTTCTCCCCGGAGCTCTGGCTCAGGGTTCTGGAAGCCTCCAGACCTTTCTCCCCCAGGTGCTTTGAGAAGAGGAAGGTCGCTTACCTTGTGTCCATTCAGGAGGGTGTTCATGAGCCCAGAGCCTGAGTCTTCTGGCGGGGGAGGGGAAGGGCAGAGTCAGCCTCCCAGGCCTCCAAGGACCATGCCCTGCACCCTAGGTCAGTGCTGCTCAGCCGACTCCAGCTCCCCACCTGAGTCCCCCGCGTCTGGGCATCCCCCATCGCTGCAGCGAGTGAGCCCCCTTCACTCTGGTTATGTATCTTTTCCCCGCCCATCCCACGGGACTGTGCCCCATGGAGCCGAGGCCCTGCCTGGGCAGAGGTCGCACCCCACAGAGCAGAACCCCAATTGCTCGCACCGGCCCCTCTCACTTTTTTTTTTTTGAGACGGAGTCTTGCCCTGTCGCCCAGGCTAGAGTGCAGTCATCTTGGCTCACTGCAACCTCTGCCTCCCGGGTTCAAGCAATTCTCTGCCTTTGCCTCCCGAGTAGCTGGGATTACAGGCACCGTGCCACTACACCCAGCTAATTTTTGTATTTTTAGTAGTGGGGGGGCGTTTCACCATGTTGGCCAGGCTGGTCTTGAACTCCTGACCTCAGATGATCCACCCACCTCGGCCTCCCAAAGTGCTGGGATTACAGGCGTGAGCCACCGCGCCTGACCCCTCCCACCTTTCTTGATCTTCTTCTCCTGGATCTTCTCCGTGCACATCTTATAGGCTTCCGACTGCTGGTAGGCCCGCAGCTCCTTCATGTACTGCTGCTTCTCTCTCTCGGCCTCATCCAGGTACCGCTGGGGAACAGCACCAAAAGACCTGAGGCAGGGGAAGCCTCTAACGCCAGGACCCAGTCTTCATCACTCAGCTTTCACAGCACCCTCCCCTCTCCTGAACCTTCCATAGTTCCCTATTCCCTCCAGACAGACAGAACCGGCTCCTCAGCCTGTTGCTCAAGGACCTCTGAGCTCCCACATCACTTCCCATGCCCCAGGCTCATCCCCAACTCCCGCCCTGACAAGACACTCCTGGGCGCCAGAGTCATGCGCAGGCACCCAACCTCCAGGGTATGTGGATACCTAGACTCCCTCCTGCACCCGTTTTTCTCTTTGAAATTTCACTTACAGGGGTGCAAAGCGGTGGTGGCTTTTGTTACATTTCCGTGATGTTTTTGCAATTTTTAAACTAACAGTATACGAAAATCAGATTTCACAAAAAATCCAGGCCTTATCCTGACTTCTTAGACATATCTTTGTTGGTCACCCAGTTTTCGATCTGTCTTGCCTCTTGCTAGCCGCGCCCCCAAAAGCTGGTCATCGGCTGGCCATGGTGGCTAATGCCTGTAATATCAGTACTTTGGGAGACTGAGGTGGGCAGATCATTTGAGGTCAAGAGTTCGAGACCAGCCTGGCCAACATGGCGAAACTCCATTTCTACTAAAAATACAAAAGTTAGCAGGGCGTGGTGGCTGGAGCCTGTAATCCCAGCTACTTGGGAGGCTGAGACAGGAGAACTGCTTGAACCCGGGAGGTGGAGGTTGCAGTGAGCCGAGATCGCGACACTGCACTCCAGCCTGGGCAACAGAGCAAGACTCCATCTCACACACACACACACAAAAACTGGTCATGGGTGGGCATTTCACCAGGCAGAAGGAAAAGCCCTGCACGTGGAATCCTTTGGGGGTCGGGGCTACTGGTAGTACGGGGGTCCGTCGGCCCTGCTCAGCGCCCCGCTCACCTGCTTCTCCGTTGGCTGCAGCTTGCTCCACTCGGCGCCCAGCATCTTGGTGATCTCGGGAAAGGGCAGATCCGGGTGGCGCGTGCGGATCTGCTCGCGCCGCTCGTTCAGGAAGCGCACGTAGCCTGTGACCGGTGCCTTGGGCCCATTCGGCAAAATCTTCTTCCGCTTCTTGCCCTTGGGCCAGCCGCGTTTCTTCACCGGCTGCAGAACCGGGCTGCGTCGTTGGGAGGGGGGCCTGGCGTACTGGGGCGGGGCTCAGAGGGACATGGGCGGGGCCTAATGCTGTATGGGCGGGGACGGGGCGGGGCCTAGTTGGGAGGAAGAACCCGGAAGAGATGGAGGTAGGGCCCAGTCAGGAGTCAGGACACGGTGGTTTAGAGGGGTCCCTGGCCAGGGATGAGGGGATCCCAGAGACTATGGGCCGAGGTTTGAGCACAGGGATGGTGTTTACTTAGATTGTGGGCGTGGCCTCTGCTTGGTGGGCGTGGCTTCTTGGAGAAAGGGCCCACAGGACCATGGGGAGGGTGCCGCCCCCAAGGAGTGGAAGTGGGCGGGACCTTAGAGTGGGCAGAGCTGGCATTGTGTGGTGGGCGGGGCCTGGACTTAGGGAGGCAGAGGACCTGTCAGGGGCGTGGCAGCTCGCACGGGGCGGGGTCTCAGCTTCCGGAGGAAAATCTGGGCTGTGGGCGGAGCCACAAGCAATTCAAATCCAGCCTGGGGCGGGACTTCAAGGCTGGGGCCGCAGCCCGGGGCCTCCCCCAGCTCAGCGCAGGGACTCTCACCTCCTCCTCGTGGGACCCCTTCTCGCCGGCGCGTGGACCCTCGCCGCGCTCTTGCTTGACAGCCACCACGAAGCCCCCATGCTGGCCCGGAGCCTTGCCGCCCGCCGGCCTGGAGCCAAGGATACCGAGGTCAGCCCCGTCCCTAGAGCCTCCCCTCCCCCAAACGCCTACCCCAAGGCTTTTAGACCCCCGACGACGGGGCTGCTGCGAGAGTGCACGAGCCCGAGGAAGCAGGGTCTGATGGGGTCAGTATCCGCGGAAGGTGGGACAAGCGGGGCTCCTGGGAGGGGCTGGAGGCCGAGGTGGGGTATGCAGGATTGGATGGAGGGAGAAGCCCCCTGACCCAGGTTGGGGGCGGTCGAGACCCCGGCCGGGGTGACTGGGGCGGGGGTTCAGGAGCTAGGGCTGCAGCCGGGAAGGCAGCGAGGGCGTGGGGAGGGAATCGGTGCACTCACGCGGCGGCCGCGCCGGGCTGCTTGGGGCCGTGGGACATGGCTGCTCCGGGCCGGACCTGGAACACGGACGCGGGCGGAGTTGAGTAGCGCCTGGGCTGATTGATGGCGGACCGCGAACTGGGGTATCCCGTGATGGAGAGCCCCGGGATGCCGGGCCCGGAGCGCTGGGGGGGCCGGATCCGGGGGCGGGGAAGTCCTCGAGGGCGGGCGCCCCAAGAATCCTTTGTTGGGCGATTGCCCCCCGGGAGGCCTAGGCCGGTTCCCCCCGGCCCAGGAAAGACCCCGGCCCGGCCCTGGGACCCCCGCACCCCCGCCCCCTCGCAGGGCCCGGAGTTCCGCGGCTGTTTTCACCTCCAAAGAAACTTTCCCGGACCTCCCGACTGCGCGACGCTCCAACCAACCGCCCGCAGCCCACCCCCGCCGACTGCCCCGCCCCTCCCCGCCCCCGGCATGCTAATGAGGCCTCGGCGAACGGTCCCATTGGGTGAGGCCTTCCCCCGGGGCGTGCCCATGCAGATACCGATCGGCGCGCCGGCCGGCGATTGGCTGGGGAGGCTGCTGAGCCGCGTGGGAGGTTGGTAAGGAAGGCGGCGGGCGGTGCGTCAAGTTCGGCTGCGCTCGGCCGCGCTCGGGACCAATCGGGAGCGCGTGGCGGACTTGCCGGGCGGAGCCTCTTAAAGGGCCAGTAGGTGAGGCGCCGACTCCTCCTCCCGCTCTGAGGGCGATACTCCCAGCAGCTGCCGGATGGCGCGACCCGCGGATCCGGGTCGGGCCCCGCCCCGGTTGCCATGGGGACGGAGGTGGGTTTGCTAGGGTTAAGTTCCTGCGAGGCAGCCCCCAGCCCTAGGACAAGGTGGGACCTGTTCTTAACATCCTGCAAAACCTATCGGAGACGTTTCCTATTTATTTATTCAGTTTAGAACCCCCGACATCCGGATCCGAGGGCTTCTGGCCACAGGGGCGGCTCTCCCAGTGGGATCTGGGCTTTCCCTCCTGTGCAATGGGGACATCGCACGATGTCCAGGGCATAGAGGCTGGGATGCTGCGAAGCTGAGAACGGGGTGTGGGTCAGGCAGGGGGTGGGGTTGGGAGCTGGGCTGGAAGTATTTGGGGAAAGATAGTGGTGAAGGGAGGTTGCAAGGACCTGGTGAAGTTGGGTCAGGATGCTCCGCTCTGGGGGATCAGACCCAAGTTGGGGGCTGCTCACTTCCTCTTTTTTTTTTTTTTGAGATGGAGTCTCGCTCCGTTGCCCAGGCTGGAGTGCAGTGGCTCGATCTCGGCACACTGCAACCTCTGCCTCCCGGGTTCAAGCAATTCTCTGCCTCAACCTCCCGAGTAGCTGGGATTACACACGCCTGCCACCACGCCTGGCTAATTTTTGTATTTTTAGTAGAAACAGGGTTTCACCATCTTGGCCAGGCTGGTCTTAAACTCCTGACCTCGTGATCCACCTGCCTCGGCCTCCCAAAGTGCTGGGATTACAGGTGTGAGCCACCGCGCCCAGCCCCCTTCCTCTTCCTCAAGTCCGCTCAAATGTCACCTGCTCAGCCAGGCCCTCTCCTCTGATTTTTTTTTTTTTTTTCTCCGTAAGTCGGTTTCCTCTCTGTGGCCTGCCTGTTTGGTTCACAGCAGTGCCCATGGTGGGTGTTCAATACACATTCATTGAATCGTTCAAATGTCTAGGAGGCAGATGCAGTCAGCTGCTTTGGAAAACAGACTGGCATTTCCTCAAAGGGTTAAATAAATGTGGAATCACCATGCAATTCAGCAGTTCACTCCTAGGAATATACTCCAGACAACTGAAAACAGGTGTTCAAACAAAAGCGTGTACACAAGCGCCCATAACAGCGTGATTCATAATAGCCAAAAAGTGAAAGCAACTCAAATGTCCGCTAACAATGCATGGATCAATGACGCGATATATCCTTACAACAGAATATTATCGGCCATAGGCTGGGTGCGGTGGCTCACACCAGTAATCCCAGCAGTTTGGGAGGCAGGCGGATCACTTGAGGTCAGGAGTTCGAGACCAACCTGGCCAACATGGTGAAAACCCAGCTCTATTAAAAATACAAGCCGGGCGCGGTGGCTCACGCCTGTAGTCCCAGCACTTTGGGAGGCCGAGGCAGGTGGATCACGAGGTCAGGAGATCGAGACCATCCTGGCTAACATGGTGAAACCCCGTCTCTACTAAAAATACAAAAAATTAGCCAGGCGTGGTGGTGGGTGCCTGTAGTCCCAGCTCCTCGGGAGGCTGAGGCAGGAGAATGGCATGAACCCAGGGGGCAGAGCTTGCAGTGAGCCGAGATCGTGCCACTGCACTCCAGCCTGGGCAACAGAGCAAGATTCCGTCTCAAAAAAAAAAAAAAAAAAAGGAAAAGAATATTAGCAGCCATAAAAAAAAAGTAGCGAGTCTCTGACACAGGTCACAGCATGGATGTACCTTGAAGACATCACGCTCAGTGAGAGAAGCCAGACACAAAAGACCACACAGTGTGTGATCAAAATGTTCAGGACAGGCCCATCCACAGAGACAGGAGGGGGACACATGGGTGCCAGTGGGTAGGGAATGGCTGCTGAGAGGGATGCGGTTTTCATTTGGGTGATGAAAGTATTTTACAATTTGATTTCAGTGATGCCTGCATGACTCTGGAAATATACTACAAGCAATGGAATTGTATGCTCTAAATGGGTGCATTATATGTGAGTTAAGTCTCAATAAGCCCGTTGTCGTAAGATGCAGCCCGGGGCTGAGGAAGGGGAGCTGGCCCTGGTATCTAGACGGTTCCACACGCCAGACCTGGCTCTGTTGCTTAATCAGCTGTCTGACCTCCCAGGCCTCCCCTGTGTCTCTCTGCTGACTTAAAAATAGTCCAGGTGAGGCCGGGCGTGGAGTCACCCCTCATGGCCATAGTCAATAACAAATTAATGGTACATTTATTTGTTTATTTATTTTATTTTATTTATTATTATTATTATTATTTTTTTTTTTTTTTTTTTTGAGACGGAGTCTCGCTCTGTCACCCAGGCTGGAGTGCAGTGGCCGGATCTCAGCTCACTGCAAGCTCCACCTCCCGGGTTTACGCCATTCTCCTGCCTCAGCCTCCCGAGTAGCTGGGACTACAGGCGCCCGCCACCTCGCCCGGCTA
The DNA here is from genome assembly GCF_008728515.1 of Papio anubis. Classification (NCBI taxonomy): domain Eukaryota; kingdom Metazoa; phylum Chordata; class Mammalia; order Primates; family Cercopithecidae; genus Papio; species Papio anubis. The sequence continues at coordinate 11,419 of NW_022161322.1, read as the reverse complement.
AGTTTTTCGTATTTTTTTAGTAGAGACGGGGTTTCACCGTGTCAGCCAGGATGGTCTCGATCTCCTGACCTCGTGATCCGCCCGTCTCGGCCTCCCAAAGTGCTGGGATTACAGGCTTGAGCCACCGCGCCCGGCCTATTATTATTTTTTGAGACTGAGTGTCACTCTGTCACCAGTGCAGTGATGCGATCTCGGCTCACTGCAAGCTCCACCTCCCAGGTGCATGCCATTCTCCTGCCTCAACCTCCGGATTAGCTGGGACTACAGGCGGCCGCCACCACGCTTGGCTAATTTTTTCTATTTTTTAGTAGAGACGGGGTTTTGCCACATTAGCCAGGATGGTCTCGATCTCTTGATCTCGTGATCCGCCCGCCTCGGCCTCCCAAAGTGCTGGGATTACAGGCGTGAGTCACCATGCGGCCTTTTTATTTTGTTTATTTTGAGATGGAGTCTTGCTCTGTTGCCAAGGCTGGAGTGCGGTGGCATGATCTTGGCTCACTGAAACCTCTGCCTCCCAGGTTCAATGATCCTCCTCCCTCGGCCTCCCAAGTAGCTGGGATTACAGGCATGAACCACCTTTCTATTAGGTTTTTTGTTTGTTTGTTTTTGTTTTTATTTTGACAGAGTCTCACTCTGTCATCCAGGCTGGGGTGTAGTGACACGATCTAGGCTCATTGCAACCTCCGCCTCCCGGGTTCAAGGGATTCTCCTGCCTCAGCCTCCCGAATAGCTGGGATTACAGGCACCCGCTACCAAAACAGGCTAATTTTTTTTGTATTTTTAGTGGAGACGGGGTTTCATCATGTTGGCCAGGCTGGTTTCCAACTCCCGACCTCAAGTGATCCACCCGCCTCAGCCTCCCAAGGTGCTGAGATTACAGGCATGAGTCATCGTGTCCAGCCTTCTATTAGTTTTTTTTTTTTTTTTTTTTTGAGGTGGATTTTTTTTTGAGCCACCATGTCCAGCCTCTATTAGTTATTTTTAAATGTATAATTAAATTTGTCCAGGTGTGGTGGCTTACACCTGTAATCCCAGCACTTTGGGAGGCTGAGGCAGGAGGATCACTTTGAGGTCAGGAGTTCCAGACCAGCCTCGGCAACGTAGCGAGATCCCATCTCTACAAGTAATTTAAAAATTGGCTGGGCGTGGTGGCTGCTGCCTGTGGTCCCAGCTACTCAGGAGGCCAAGGTGGGAGGATCACTTGAGCCCAGGAGGTAGAGACTGCAGTGAGCTATGACTGAGCCACTGCACTCCAGCCTGGGTAACAGAACGAGACCCTATCTCAAAAACAAAAAAACAAAAAAGAAGAAGAGTTTTCAGGTTGGTTTTGAAAGCAGTTTGGAGTTTCTTGGCATCAACAAAAACACCTTGTCGCAGGAATATTTTCTAGAAAAGAAAGAAAGTAACTTAAGTCCAGACTGCATGGTATTCAGTCTAGTTCCTGCAAACTGTGCACGCCCATTCTGTCACAAGTGACATATAATTTATACTATTTGGGCCGGGTGCGGTGGCTCATGCCTGTAATCCCAGCACTTTGGGAGGCTGAGGCAGACAGATCACTTGAGGTCAGGAGTTCGGGACCAGCCTGGTCAACATGGTGAAGCCCCGTCTCCACTAAAAATACAAAAATTAGCTGGCTGTGGTGGCGGGTGCCTGTAGTCCCAGCTACTCAGTAGGCTGAGGCAGGAGGATGGCTTGAACCCAGGAGGTGGAGGTTGCAGTGAGCTGAGATTGCCCCACTGCACTCCAGCCTGGGCGACAGAGCGAGACTCCATCTCAAAAAATAATAATAGACTGGGTGCAGTGGCTCATGCCTGTAATCCCAGAACTTTGGGAGGCCAAGGTGGGTGGATCACGAGGTCAGGAGATCGAGACCATCCTGACTAACACGGTGAAACCCTGACTCTACTAAAAATACAAAAAAATTAGCCAGGCGTGGTGGTGGGTGCCTGTAGTCCCAGCTACTCGGGAGGCTGAGGCGGGAGAATGGCGTGAACCTGGGAGGCAGAGCTTGCCGTGAGCCGAGATCGTGGTGCTGCACTCCAGCCTGGGCAACAGAGCGAGACTCTGTCTCAAAAAGTAAATAAATAATAATAATAATAATAATAATAATTTATACTATTTGACATTACATCCTTCTTAACTCTTTGAAAAAGCCCATCTAGTTTGCCCCCAAGTTATAGATCTGTTTTTCTTAGGAACATAAAGTTCTCTCAATCCTAGCCTTAGTGAACAGCAATCATAGCCGAAAGGCATATCATTTTATGTTTGTTTCTTGTTTTTGTTTGTTTGTTTTTTGAGACGGAGTTTCATTCTTGTCGCCCAGGCTGGAGTGCAGTGGCACGATCTCGGCTCACTGCGACCTCTGCCTCCTGGGTTCAAGTGATTCTTCTGCCTCAGCCTCCCAAATAGCTCGGATTACAGGCATTCACCACCACGTTTGGCTAATTTTTTTTTTTTTTTGTAGTAGAGACAGGGTTTCACTATGTTGGCCAGGCTGGTCTCGAACTCCTGACCTCAGGTGGCCGCCTGTCTCCGCCTCCCAAGGTGCTAGATTACAGGTGTGAGCCACTGCACCTGGCCGCATTTCTTTTTACAATTTTTCCTAGCCACACACACAGACACACACAGATACACCACACTGCATGGTTTTGCTGGGGATGCAGTCATAATTACGACAAACTGAGGGGCTTACACAAGAGAAATGTATTGTTTCACAGTTCTGCAGGCCAGAAGTCCGAGAGAAAGGCGTGGGTAGGGTGGGGTCCTTCTGAGGGCAGAGGGGAGAATCTGTCCCCGGCGTCTCCCAGTTCCTGGCATCGTCCAGCAATCCTCGGCGTTTCTTGTCTTGTAGGAGTGACACCCCGAGGTCTGCCTGCATCTTCGCGTAGGGTTCTCCCTCTGTGCGTGTCTACCCAAATTTCCTCTTTTGATAAGGACACCAGTCATACTGGGCCAGGACCCACCCTCATGATATCACTCATTACATCTGCAATGACCTTTTTCCAAATACGGTCACATTCTGAGGACTTGGGGATTAGGACAGCAACCTGTGCATTCTGGGGGGACGTGATTCCACCCACAGCACATGCCTACACACGTACACGTGTGTGTATTCCTATTAAAGATGTGGGCCGGGTGCGGTGGCTCATGTCTGTAATCTCAGCACTGTGGGAGGCCGAGGTGGGTGAATCACTGGAGGTCAGGAGTTCAACACCAGCCTGGCCAACATGGAGAAACCCTGTCCCTACTAAAAACACAAAAATTAGCTGGGTGTGTAGTCCCAGCTACTCAGAAGGCTGAGGCAGGAGAATCACTTGAACCCAGAGGTGGAGGTTGCAGTGAGCTGAGGTCACGCCACTGCACTCCAGCCTGGGTGACAGAGCAAGACTCCCTCTGAAAAAATATTAAATAAATAAATAAATAAATAAGCAAATAAATACAAATATAGGCTGGGTGTGGTAGCTCCCGCTTGTAATCTCAGCGCTTTGGGAGGCCAAAGTGGGCAGGTCACCTGAGGTCAGGATTTCAAGAACAGCCTGGCCAACATGGCAAAACCCTGTCTGTACTAAAAATACAAAAATGAGCCACGTGTGGTGGTGCACACCTGTAGCTCCAGCTACTCGGGAAGCTGTGGCACAAGAATTGCTTGAACCTGGGAGGCAGAGGTTTCAGTGAGTCAAGACTAAGCCACTACACTCCAGCCTGGGCGACATAGCGAGACATTGTCTCAAAAAAATAAAAATAAAGTGAGGACCTGGCCAGGTGCAGTGGCTCACACCTGTAATCCCCAGCACCGTGGGAGGCTGAGGCAGGAGGATTGCTTGAACCCAGGAATTTGAGGCCAGCCTGGACAACATAGTGAGACGATGTCTCTACAAAAAAAAAAAAAAAAAAAAATTAATAAAAGTAAGCAAACAAACGTGAGGTCGTATTCCACTGTGTATGATACCAGTGCCTTCATGCTGTAAGCTTCAACTGCAGCCAGTTCTGTTTACTCAATAACATCTCTCAGATAAAGGGTCTTTGGTCTTTTTTTTTTTTCTCGCTGTATCACCCAGGCTGGAGTGTAGTCGTGGGATCTCAGCTCATTGCAACCTCGAACTCCTGGGCTCAAGCGATTCTCCTGCTTTAGTCTCTTGAGCCGTTGGGACCACAGGTGTGCACTGCCACACCTAGCTGATTATTTTAATTTTTGTACAGATGGGGTCTTGTTCTGTTGCCCACCTCCCAGGCTAGAGTGCGGTGGTGCAATCTCGGTTCACTATAGCCTCCACCGCCTGTGTTCAAGTGATTCATCTGTCTCAGCCTTCAGAGTAGCCAGGATTACAGGCACAACTCACCGTGCCAGACTAATTTTTGTACTTTTAGTAGAGATGAGGTTTTGCCATGTTGGCCAGTCTGGTCTCAAACTCCTGGCCTCATGCAATCCTCCTGCCTCAGCCTCCCACAGTACTGGAATTACATGCCCCCATTAAATTTTTTTTCTTTTTTTTTTTTGAGATGGAGTCTCGCTCTGTCGCCCAGGCTGGAGTGCAGTGGCTGGACCTCAGCTCACTACAAGCTCCGCCTCCCAGGTTCACACCATTCTCCTGCCTCAGCCTCCCGAGTAGCTGGGACTACAGGCGCCCGCCACCATGCCCGGCTAATTTTTTGTATTTTTAGTAGAGACGGGGTTTCACCGTGTTAGCCAGGATGGTTTCAATCTCCTGATCTCGTGATCTGCCCGCCTTGGCCTCCCAAAGTGCTGGGATTACAGGCGTGAGCCACCACGCCCCGCTTTAAATTTTCAATAGATATTAATCAACATGGATGGTTGGACTTTTCTGCACCACCCAGGGAGAGTCAGGGTGTACTTGGTTCTCCCAGGCCATGGACAATCTCAAACCTCCTGGGGCTTTTTATAGAGGGAATTTAATACAGGGCATTGCTTAAACAGATGCTGGAGAGCTGAGAAGGCAATAGGGAAGCTGAAAGAGAGCTACTGCCCCCAGCGGCCCCTGGCCCCAGGGCTGCCAGAACACAGGGCTGATGGGACAGGGGTCTCAGGCCTCTGAGGAGGGGGCACCCCACTGCTACTGAGCCTCAGGAACTCAAGGAAGCAATCTGAGCCCCAACTGTGGGACTTGGGCAATTTACTAAACCTCTGTGCCTCAGTTTCTCTGTTAAGTGGGATAATTGCTGTGTCTACCTTTATGAGGTTGCTGGCTGGGATTGTCCAGGGAGAATCGAATACGTGTTACAGAAAACACTCTAGCTCAGTGGTTCTCATCCGGGGCCGTTTCTGTCACGCCAGGGAATACCTAGCAATGTCTAGAGAGATTTTTCATTGTCAGACTCGGGGGGTTCTACTGGCATCTACGTGGTTGAGGCCAGAGATCCTACACAGCCCCCACCACCAAAAATGATACGGTCCCAAACGTCAGAAAGACCGAGGTTGGTCAGGCACAGTGGCTCTCGCCTGGAATCCCAGCACTTCGGGAGGCTGAGGCGGGGTATCACCTGAGGTCAGGAGTTCGAGACCAGCCTGGCCAACATGGGGAAACCCCATCTCCACTAAAAATACAAAAAACTTAGTCAGGTGTAGTGGCAGGCGCCTGTAATCCCAGCTACTCGGGAGGCTGCGGAAGGAGCATTGCTTGAACCCCGGAGATGGAGGTTGCAGTGAGCTGAGATCGCACCAGTGCACTCCTGCCTGGGCGACAGAGCAACTCTCCGACTCAAAACACAACAGCAACAGCAAAAACCCCCGAGTTCCAGGCCCTGCCGTGCCAGGAGGTCACCGCGCTTCGTTACAGCTCCTCCCCGTTTTGCTCTCAGCACAAGGACTGACCAGCATCAATGTGAAAACATAAATCACAAGACGCGCTTCTTTTGGCAATGGGAAACCAGATACTGAATAGGACCCAAGGCCAGGCGGGGCCTGGCGAAGACTGAGTCACGCAAAGACTGACTGAAGAGGCCAGGCGCAGTGCCTCACGCCTGTCATCCCAGCGCTTTGGGAGCCCGAGGCAGGCAGATCATGAGGTCAGGGGTTCGAGAACAGCCTGACCAACATGGAGAAACCCCTATACCTAAAAATACAAAAATTAGCGGGCATGGTGAGCTGTGTCCCAGCTACTCTAGGCTGGGCGGGAGAATCACTTGAACTGGGAGGTGGAGCTTGCAGTGAGCCCACAGAAGTGCTGCCATTACTCTCTCCCAGATTGGGTGATGGACAGACTCCATCTAAAAAAAGTTAGTTCTTGGGTGTGGTGGTGGCCACCTGTAATCTGGCAGGAGGCTGACGGGAGGCAGAATGGCCACCTGGGGGACAGAGGTTGGTGGGGTGGCACCCTGCACTCCAACCTGAGAAATGACAGAGTGAGACATCTCAAAAAAAAAAAAAAAAAAAGGTGGGGAGAAGGAAGGAAGGACAGATTCTTTCTTTCCTTTCTTTACTACTTTTGGGGAGTCCCTTAAGCCCAGGCTGGAGTGCAGTGAGCGATCTCGGCTCACTGGCTCCACCTCCGCCATTCTCCTGGCTCAGCCTCCCGATGCTTAGCTGGGGACTGACACACTGCAGCTCAGCCTAACTTTTTGTATTTTTAGTGAGAACCTTGAGGCTCACTGCCAGTCTCTCCATCTCTGACCTCGTGATCATGGCCGCCTCGGCCTCCCAAAAGTGCTGGGATGACCACGGCACTCTTTTTAGGAATGGAATGCGCTCTATAAGCCCAGGCTGGAGTACAGTGGCATGATCTCAGCTCGCCGCAGCCTCCACCTCCCAGGTTCAGAGTGATTCTCCTGTGTCTCAGCTGGGATTGCAGGTCTGCGCCAGCATGTCCAGCTAATTTTCTATTTTGGTGAGGCGGGTTTCCACCATGTTGGTCAGGCTGGTCTCCAACTCCTGACCTTGCGATCCACCTCGTTGGCCTCCAAAGTGCTGGGATTACAACATGAACCCACCCCGTGCCTGGCATCTCCCTCCCTCCCTTCTTCCCCTTTGCTGTTTCCTTCTTTTCTTTCCTTTTTTTTTTTTTTTTTTTTTTTTTTTGAGACAGTCTGTCTTGTGCCAGGCGCTGGAGTGCAGTGGCGCAGTCTTGGCTCACTGCAAGCTCTGCCTCGGGTTGGCATCATTCTCCTGCCTCAGCCTCCTGGTAGCTGGGACCCTGGCGCTTGTGTCACCACACCCAATAATTATTTGTATTTTTACATAGAATTGAGGTCTCACTATGTTGCCCAGGCTGGTCTCGAAGTCCCTGACTCTCAGGTGATCTGCCTGCCTCGGCCTCCCAAAGTGCGCTGGGATTACAGGGGTGAGCCACAGCTGAGCCTAAAATATATATATATATATTTTTTTTTTTTTGAGAGTCTGCTCTGTATAAGCCCAGGCTGGAGTGCAGTGGATCGGCTCACTGCAAGCTCCACCTCCCGGGTTCATGCCTGCTGCCTCAGCCTCCCCAAGTAGCTGGGCTACAGGCGCCACCACCTGTGACTAGTTTTGTATTTTTTTTTTTTTTTAGTAGAGGCGAGGTTTCACCGTGTTAGCCAGGATCTCGATCTCCTGACCTGATCAGCCAGTCTCGGCCTCCCAAAGTGCTGGGATTACGGGCTTGAGCCAGCCCGGCCTAAAATATATTTTATCATTATTTTGCTTAGAATAAAGTTGCCTATATATGTTGCCCAGTCTGGTCTTGAACTCCTGGGTCAAACCCTCCTGACACCCCAGCATTCTAAGTGCTGGGTGCAGTGAGCCACGCTGGCCAGATTGGTGTGGTTGGATACCCCATTTGGAGAGGCAACTAAAAGTTTGCTGGCTTGTCGGGGACTGCATAGATGTGATCCTGGCTTTGCTCCCTCGGTTCCACCATGGCTACCCTCAGATCTGCATGAAGTTTCAGTGCAGCCTCTTTCAGGGAACTCCCCTGCCTCCCCTCGCCTCTGTCATCCTGTAGGCTCAAGTCACAGAAGATCAAGGAAGCCTCCGTACTTAACGCTCTCCACTCCACCCGAGGCTGGACCGCGGCCATCAGGGACATCCGACTCCGCCAGGGAGGGGGGACGCGAGGCTTACGCCAGGGGCCGCTGGTGAGCTGGGGACATCAAAGGCCAGGAGGATCTCTCCTGACTCCTCTGTCCCACCCCCCAGGCCTGAGCTTTCATCATGCCTTCCCTGACATCTCTAGACAGGGCCTCTCTGATCTTTACCCCACGTCCAAACCCCCACTCTTGTTGAGGCATGTCATCTCCCTGTGGCTTCCCCACGCACGCAGCTGAAGCCTCGGCCAGTTAGCTGCTCATCTCCCACTGATTCTTTAAATCTCAGCCCCACCCTCCCCTCTAATCCCCCTACCATGGCTCCCTCAAGTGACTCCTCAGGGTAATGTCCCAACTCCTGACCCGCCACACCACACTTCTTGGTCTGACTCCTCCAGCCCCTGTCCCTGATGAGAGGAGAACTGAGGGGTCATCCTTGTCTCCCCAAAACCCAGGGCTTCAGAATCTTTGGGGCCTCAGCACAAGGTCAGACCTAGTTCCTGCTCACCCCACACAAAGTCAGGGCTAGGAAATATGAGCTGGCTTCCAGGGACAAACAGAGGCCGGGTGCCGGTGGCTCATGGCTATAATCCCAACACTGGGAGGCTGAGCTGAGGACTACTCTGGAAGCCAGGTGGTCGGGACCACTTAGGCAAAATGATGAGGCCTCATCTCTCTACAAAAAATTTAAAAATACTTTGAGTGAGGTCAGGCGTGGTGGCTCACGCCTGTAATCCCAGCACTGTGGGAGGCCGGGTTGAGGGCGGATCATGAGGTCAGGAGATCGAGAAATCATCCTGGCAAATGGGCAGTGAAACCCCATCTCGCTAAAAATACAAAATTAGCTGGGCGCGGGTGGCTCACGCCTGTAATCCCAGCACTTTGGGAGGCCGAGGCTGGTGGATCATGAGGTCAGGAGTTCAAGACCAGCTCTGGCCAAGATGGTGAAACCCCATCTCTACTAAAATACAAAAAATTAGCCAGGCTTGGTGGCAGGCACCTATAATCCCAGCTACTCGTGAGGCTGAGTAAGCAGGAGAATCACTTGAACTTGGAGGGACAGAGGTTGCTGTGAGCCAAGATCACGCCACTGCACTCCAGCCTGGGCTAACGAGTGAGACTCCGTCTCAAAAAAAAAAAAAAAAAAAAAAAAAAATTAGCTGGGCGCAGTGGCAGACGCCTGTAGTCCCAGCTACTCAGGAGGCTGAGGCAGGAGAATGGCATGAACCTGGGGGGCAGAGGTTGCAGTGAGCTGAGATTGCGCCACTGCATTCCAGCCTGGGGGACAGAGCAAGACTCCATCTCAAATAAACAAAAAATAAAAATACTTTGGGTGGCCAGGCGCAGTGGCTCACGGCTCTAATCCCAGCACTTTGGGAGGCTGTGGCGAGCAGATCACTTAAGGTCAGGAGTTTGAAACCAGCCTGGCCAACATGGTGAAACCCCATCTCTACTAAATATACAAAAATCATCTGGGGGTGGTGGCGGGCGCGCCTGTAATCCCAGCTGCTCAGGAGGCTGACACAGAATTGCTTGAACCCAGGAGGCAGAGGTTGCAGTGAGCAGAGACTGCGCCACTGCACTCCAGCCTAGGTGACAAAGCAAGACTCTGTCTTAAAAAAACAAAAACCACCTGGGCCTCCCAAAGTGCTGGGATTACAGGTGGGAGCCAGGGCCCCCGGTCCCTAGGCTAATATTTCAAAAATTCATTTTTTCATTTTCTTCAGAGGACTAAAGGGGAACGTGCCAGGAGGACTCTAAGGGGGAACATGCCACGAAGAGAGGAAGGAATTGGGGTTCTTATCTCTCCTCATGCCTTTATCTCCCCGAGTCGTCTGCCTCTTATCTCTCCTCCTTCCTTTCTAGGTTCTGTCTCTTGACCTCCTTTACCTCTCTCACCCATTTTCAGTCTGGTTTTCATAAAACAGAAAACAGTTTGTGACTTGCATCAGCGTGGGTGGCCAGGGCTATGGACCCCTTGGCTGTTTGAGCCTTGGGTTTTTTTGTTTTTTTTTTCTTTGAGACAGAGTCTCACTCTGTCACCCAGGCTGGAGTGCAGTGGTCAGATCTCCACTCACTGCCAATCTGCCTCCTGGGTTCATGCCATTCTCCTGCCTCAGCCTCTCAAGTAGCTGGGACTACAGGCACCCACCACCGCGCCCGGCTAATTTTTTTATTTTTAGTAGAGACAGGGTTTCACTGTGGTCTCGGTCTCCTGACCTCATAATCCGCCCGCCTTGGCCTCCCAAAGTGCTGAGATTACAGGCATGAGCTACTGCGCCTGGCCTTGGTTTGGTTTTTGAGACGGAGCTTCACTCTGTCGCCCAGGCTGGAGTGCAGTGGCGCAATCTCGGCTTACTGCAACCTCAGCCCTCCCGGGTTCAAGTGATTCTCCTGCCTCAGCCTCCCGAGTAACTGGGATTACAGGCACAGCCACCAGGCCCAGCTAATTTTGTATTTTTAGTAGAGATGGGTTTTCACCATGTTGGGCAGGCTGGTCTCAAACTCCTGGTCTCAAGTGATCTGCCCACCTCGGCCTCCTAAAATGTTGGGATTACAGGCTTGAGCCACCGCACCTGGCCTAATTTTTAAAATTTTTTTGTAGAGATAGGGTCTCAGCACATTGCCCAGGCTGCTCTTGGACTCCTGGGATCAAGCAATCCTCTCAACTCGGCCTACCAAAGTTCTGGGATTACAGGCATGAGCCACTGTGCCAGGCCAGTTATGTAACTCTTGTACCTGTTCTAGATCAGGGGAGACCCAGGCTCCAAGAGGTTAAAAGACTTGTCCCAGGCTGGGTGCAGTGGCTCAGGCTAATCCCAGCACTTGGGGAGGCCGAGGCAGGAGGATCACCTGAGGTCAGGAGTTTGAGACCAGCCTGGCCAACATGGTGAAACCCTATCTATTAAAAATACAAAAATTAGCCGGGTGTGGTGGCGGGCGCCTGTAATCCTAGCTACTCGGAAGGCTGAGGAAGGAGAATCTCTTGAACCCAGGAAGCAGAGGTTGCAGTCAGCTGAGATCATGCCACTGCACTCCAGCCTGGGCGATAGAGTGAGACTCTGTCTCAAAAAAAACAAACAAACAAGACTTGAGAATCAGTGGAACCAAGTATGGATCCAACGATTCCCCTTGCAGACTGCAAGGGCCTTTTGTTTTGTTTTGTTTTGGAGTTGGGGTCTTGCTGTTGCCCAGGTTGGAGTGCAGTGGTACAATCATACCTCACTCAGACTGCAAGGTCTAAAGATACTGCTGTAGGCCGGGCACGGTGGCTCATGACTGTAATCCCAACACTTGGGAGGCTGAGGCGGGTGGGTCACTTGAGGTCAGGAGATCGAGACCAGCCTGGCCAATATGGTGAAACCCCCATCTCTACTAAAAATACAAAAATTGCCGGGCG
>NW_022161321.1:0-18440 GCF_008728515.1 Papio anubis | reverse complement strand
AGGGAGTAATGCAGAAACACTGGAAGTTGGAGACAAAGAATAAATCTAAAATTAAAGAAGCTATCCAAATTCATCTTGATAAATAACCATTAATTTGACAGGTAATTTCAACTCCTGTCTCTTGTAAAAATTTGATGGACACTCAAAGTTATCTGAGTTAGTTTCAAGTATGTTTGAGAATAAAATTCCAGACCTTGGCAAAGTTAAATGACCTCGAACTTCTGGCCTAAGAAAATTTCTTTTTAAATCTATGTGGAATTTTTTACTATAAATACTGAATTCTTCGTTTTTTTCTGAATAAATGTTTTAAAAAGGTTTACTCAATGCTTTCCTTTGAAGCATTTTGTTAATCAGTTAGAGACTTAATATTCATCTTATTTTAAGAGGAATACTAGTAGACTCTTCAGGCTTAATTACTACTGAAATGTAAAGAGAACAAAGCAGGAAATCACGTTATATTTAATATGAATTGAAGATAAAAATCACAAAACAATACTTTTACTACATTGTGTTTATACCAAAATACTAGTCTCATACAGATATTACCAGTACTTAGAAACTATGATTAAAAGTTTGAAATTAGAATGAGGCAGTGGATACTTCATATTATATTACATTATACATTACATGACACAATACATTACAATGTATTCTCGCTATTTTTCTATTGAGTTAACATCTGGATTTATATATTTATTACCTATTTTGTGCAGAATTCATGACATATATATTTGTATATCCCATTCAAAAACAAAACCACCACTTGACATTATGATTCTGGGAATAGTTAATTATTTCATTAGCACATTCTAAAATTCAAAATCATTTGACAGCTGATAAAAAAATCAACAAAAATATAAGAGAACAATATTTTGTTTTAAAAGTTTTCAAAAGTGTACATACATATTTTAACTGTGTGTGTATAAAGAAAAAAATCGATTGCAAAAAATCCTAAGACATATTTTCTGATGGGAGTGATACGAAAACACTGGAAGTTGGAGACAAAGAATAAATCTAAAATTAAAGAAGCTATCCAAAATCCAGTTATCTGCATTAAATTAAAAATAATACTTCTAGTTTAGTATGGGGAACTTTTCATGATTGAAGCATTTGGATACAAAATGTTTATATTGCACTACTGTTGGAATTAAGGATTTCTATTTTAATATGTCAATAATTTTCTCACATAAAAATGCAGGTGGTTTTAAGCCATTTACTTGGCTTTAGCTCCATTCATGTGATTTGCAAAGAAACTGGTACCTAGTAATGAGACATAGCAGCATCATAATGAAAATATCAACAAAATAATGTCATATGTTTATTTTTTAGTAGAAAAATACAAATTGTTACATGTTTTAAAAAACTTTCACTTAGGCCTCTAATATCCTATTAAATGCAGTGTGAAAACTCATTAAATTGAATGTTCTTGTTCAGTCAAGTAAGTTATTTTATGAAAAATAAAGCCTTGTGTCAAAAACATATAAAACACTACATTGTGGGAAAATAATTAATAATAGATAGTTTAACATAATGTTCAAAAATAGTTACATTGAAATTGTACATCTTTTAATACTTATCACATTAAATCTCTGAATTAGCATTTCCTTGATAAATCTTCTCAAGATTTAGCTCCTTAAATGTAGCCTGTTCACTTCCCAGATATAAAAATGACCAAACACATAAATAAATACACACACAAACACATTCAGGAAAATTAACATTATGCTACACACACACACAAACACACACACACATTAAGTACACATGTATTTATTACTTAATAAAAATAAGTACATAAATAAATAAGAACAACAATGTAAATAAAATCAAGCAACATTAGTGCCATTTAGTTTTAGTTTCACATACTACTTTCCAAACCAACCATAGACTCTATGATAATTTTATTCCACATTTCATTTTTGAATAATGCTTAAATTACATGAATTTTTATGAATCTCTAGGAAGAAAGACTATTTTAAAGAAATCTCAATCCTTGGAAATTAGCATAAGTGATTTAATTCATTTCTGTGTCTTTAAACCTGGAACAAATACTAGCAATTATATTAATATTTCTGCAGTGAAACACAGAATGTCACACTAAGTGACACAAATTAAGATTCTAAAGCGTCTCATGTTAATTCAGATCAGGTCTTGCCACCAAATGAATTCAGATTAGGTCTCATTTTGCTGCCAAGTGAGTGTGAAAGATTCTTGGGTTTAAGTTTAGTTGTTTCAGGTTTGCTTGGAATTGTAGATAAAGGATTTGGTGTTCAGATTTGTTTGGATTTTGGAATTGAGATAAAGAATTATAAAATCATCAATAATTTATCTAAAAGCTATTAAATGTATCCTCACTAAATGGGTGAGGAGACTATCCCAGGGAGGTTAAATAAGTTTCCCAAATTAACACAGCAAAACAATTAAGTCAGGGACTTAAACAAGGCAGTAATGTTCAGAGGCCAAGCTTTCAATCAGTTGGCTATGCTTTCTTCATAAGATCATTGTGAGGACTGGGTACAGCAGCTCACGCCTGTAATCCCAGCACTTTGGGAGACCAAGATATGCAGATCACTTGAGGTCAGGAGTTCGAGACCAGCCTGGCCAACATGGTGAAAGCCCTGTCTCTATTAAAAATTTAAACAATTAGCTGGGCGTGGTTGTGCAGGCCTGCAATCTCAGCTACTGGGGAGGCTGAGGCAGTAGAATCACTTGAACCTGGGAGACAGAGGTTGTAGTGAACTGAGATTGAGTCACTGCACTGCACTCCAGCCTGTGTGACAGAGTGAGACTCTTGTCTCAAAAAAAAAAAAAAAATTATTGTGAAGATTCTGTTGAATGAACCATTCAAATTTCTTATAGTTACTGCTGTATAGAAAGTTGACCTTCTTCTTTCTTTTCTCCTTCCTGTGCTCCTCCTCTGTTCCCTCACAGCTGTCCCAATCATCACCTCTGTATTCAATAAATTAATTCTACTGAAACATGACTGGGATCCTATTACTTTGTGTGGCCAAACTTAAACACTTTTACAGTCTCATTCTGCAAATTAGGTTTAATGTGCTTTCTGTGACTTTGGAATCACTAAGCTCTATTTATTGACGTTTCAGTCATTGGATCACTGTCCTCGTGTTCCATCAACTTCTAGGTATACACATAATCAGTAACTTCAGTTTAGAAAACAATGCTGGACAAGTGAATAAAATAATCCAAGTGATGAAAAATTTAGGCCTTTTAGATAAGGAGGATAAAAACAGGAAACAGAGAAATTCTGAGAATAGTGTCCATATTTCCCCAAAATTGTTTGGGTCTCCTCTGATCTCCTGACTAAAATGTCTAAAAAATCTCAGAGAATTGAGAGAAACATGTGAATATTTTGATTCTATGGAACACTAGTTTTAGTTATAACTAGAATCAAAACATGAAGTTTAGAAAAGTTAAAGATGTTAAATCACCCATATTTTATCTAAAAGCTATTAAATTCTATCATGTTCTTAGTTTTTATTTTCAATAATACATTTTTAATTGTAGTTGCAAATTTTAATTGTAGTGTGCATAGGTTCGTTTTAAAGTGAAATTCTTGATTTAAAGTAATTTTTTTCTCTAGACAATGCCTCTTGTTGATTTGAATTTTTGAGAAAACATATTTCAACTCTAAGCTGTAAAATGATTTAATTACCAAATGACTAACTTATGTCTGTTTTCCTATTATGTAATATTTCATTTATTTCAGTCAGAGACTTACATGCTACGCAGATCCAAAGTGAGATTCACTATCTCCCCAATTTTAGATTATACACAATATGAAAATCCTGATCAATAATTTCTACACTGAAAGTACTATATTATCACTCTTTAATGTCAGCTGAATACTTTTTGTTATTGCGAGTGCTACATTAAACCATTTCTGATGTTAGCGTTATTGTAAATCATTTAGCTAGAAATAAAAATCAGAAAAAATAATAACGAATAATAAATGAGAAAGATTTAATAAAGAGATAACTTGATTTGGACATGATCTTTTATTTAAAAAAGACTCAGAAGGTACATGTTGTATGTTTCCATTTATTTGATATTCTTGCAAAACAAAACTATGGTTTCCGAAAAAGGATCAATGGTTGCCAGTATTTGGATATAGGGAAAGGACCTGACTAACAAGGAGCCACAGGGAATTTTGGAGAACAAGTCTACATTTCGATTGTGCTGTTAATTGCGTGACTGTATGCATTTGTCAATTTTGCTGGATTATATGCCAAAAAGACTGAACTGCATGTGAATTAAACCTTAATTAAAAAATATAAAAGTGCTATAGTTTGGTTTAAAAATACAGTTCATCTGTAGCAGTTTTAGGAGTTTTGAAATTATAATTTTTCAACTTTTAAAAATAAAATTCATAACATAGTTCAAATTGGAAAGAATAGAACATTACCCCCCATCCCGATATCCTAAGCATTAAGACTTAGCAGCTATTATCATTTTGGTATGTGTGTTAGCTATCTATCTACACACATTGCATTTTATTATTATGGTATTTATTTTATTCTAATTAGAGTTTCCATTAATTTTTTCATCGTCATCATTGGATAGTCAGCCTTTATCAAGTCTCCCACAGTTTGTATTATTTCTTAAACTGGAAGTTTGGTCTAAATGCTGGATTATATCTAGATTAAACATTTTGTCAAGAATCTTTTGGAGGTGATGCGCTGTGGTTCATGTCACATCACCTCAGCAGGTTATATAATGTCCCCTTAGCCAATGTTTAAATATACAAAATGTTGAATGCTTTGTTAGTTTGGTTTCTCCCAGATCCCTTCATTACGAAGATATGATTTTCTCTTGCGATTGGTAAATAATGTCTGCTAATACTTTGTCATCTTTCAAATATCTTCTTAGCTGACAACATTTTATTCAGTGGTTTTAGCATATTATTGGTGATTATCACTTGAATAAATTACTTTTTTGTACTTGCAAATTTATTTTCTATATTTTATTTTTTTTTACATTTTATTAGCTGATAATACTTTATTTCCTCAACTGTAATTGAATTTGAATTCTTTAAAAAATAGAAAGTCCTCCTGTTTAATTATTTCATTTACAACTGTCAATTTTCAAAGTGAGGAAATGGGTTCATTTCAATTTAAATCTCTCTCTCTCTCTGTCTCTCTCTCTCTCTCACACACACGCACACACACATATCTCTATGGACACACAGATTCAATTTAACTAACACTTTAGAGTTAATAGTAGGCATTTATTGTATTGCTAGAAGAGTTGTCACAAATTGTCAAAATTGCCACAAATGTGGTCAGTGGAAATCTTGTCAAGTTATCTTCTGTATTGCTGCATGGCTAATAATCTCTGCCATGTGGCATGCTACTTTATATTTTCCCTTTTCCAGTAGTAAAACCAGCCATTTACCAAGGTTCTCAGTTTCTTATAGTAGAAATAGCATTTAGAAATAAGCATATGAGTTCTTGGATTGTGACCCAACTTGAGTCTCATTGTATCAGGTTGCAGAGTTACACTGCGTCTTTCAGTCACCAGGGCAAAAAAATACATTTTAAAAATAATGCATCAATTTACACTTCAAATTTAAATGTAATCTTCAGAGGTTATGTGTAATTTATTTGACTTTTATATTTGCATCATTTTTCCCTTTTACCTTAAAAGTGTGATTTCTTAATAATACTAGAATTATTTCTTTTAACCTTTAATCATGCCAAATATTTTTCTTCAGGCAGTTATAGTACTAATTGTGGGCAGTTATAGTACTAATTTAAATAGAGTTAAATTTATTCATTGTAAATTGTTTACAATTTTAAGACTGTTCATTCTTTCTATTTAAGTTTATTTTGAATATGTAAACATTTACATATGCAGAACCAAGACTGCATAAAATTGCTGTACTCAGAAAAGTACCACAACTTTTCCTATTCTCTCAACAATGTTCTCTCCTTATGTGAAACCAACTTTTATAGTTTGTGGATACTTTTTTCAACATTCTTTTGGTAATAATAGGCAAATCTGTATTTTTGAGTGTACATATTATATAATCATATACACTCTTATGCATTTTGCTTTTTTCACTTGACAATATATTCTAGAGATCATTCCCTATAATTCTAGAGACATCCGCTTCATTTTTAATGACCACTTGCTCCTGGGTTGAGTGCATGAACTGTAATTTATTTAATAAATTTTATCTCTAGAGACATTTTTGCTTATATCAACAATGACACGATGAGTGTAAAGTTTTATATTTGTGCAGAAGTGTATTGAAGGTACAGTTCCAGTGATGTGAATACTTTGTGAAAGGCTAAATGCATCAATCGTTTGTTTGGCAAATCCTCTGTAGGATTGTATGTTTTTCCACTTCCATGAGCAATAGATAAGAATGTTTGTTATTTTCAGATTTAGTAACAGAGTGTGGTGTCAGATTTTTATGTTATTTTCAATATTATAGATATAAAAATAGAACCAGTGAATTTTTGGGTATAATTCTGGGAGGAAGACTTCATTAGGTTTTAAATTGGTTTTTATATAGGAGGACTCACTCCCATTGGTCGTGATATCTTGGTATCTCTTCAGTATTTCCTCCATTTTATTTTGAATTTTACATTATATATTTATATACATTATAAACATTATAATGTATACACACACAGTATAATATATATGCAATATATAATAAAGGATATATTATAATATGTAAATATTTTATAATGCATTGTAACCTGTACATAATAAACTTTCTATTTCAGAAAGATTAGCCCTTTGAAATAAAAGTAGCAATGGTTTCATTAAGTTTTTACTTTTTTATTTGCTTGATGTTTTCTACCATACACAACTGTTACTGCTGTTTTTACATTGGTAACTTCTAGTTTTTCACTATAAAATCTATAAATACACACTTCTGGTCTCTTAGTATGAGAAGTCCAAAATAATCAGGTAGCAGATATAACTTCAGGAGGAACCTTATGTTTTCCCTCTGTTACAAGTACTCTCATGACCACCATGCTACCAGAAATAGTTTATCCAATGTTTCCAGACCAAACAATTGTGAGAATGGCATGATGTCTCTCCTACTTCTATCCTCTTCTTCCTGAACCTATCTTTTCTAGCCGAGATATAGTGTCCCTCAGAAGGCCGTGAGTTCACACACTGAAACTAGGAAATCATTCTAATAAGGCCAGAAATCAATCCCTGCCGGCTGTGCTAGTTATGCCTTTAAGTAGCCATCTCAATGTTTCATAAGGTCAGCCGCTTCCTAATGATGTGATGTACGTTGAAACTAGTGGTTCCTGCAGTCATGTGCCCATTGATATGATCCTTCACTATGCAGTGGGTTCTTTGGGCCAAGATAATATAATGGGAGATACTGCATTTGATAAATTAGATACTCTGTGAGTCTTCAGATAGTAGTTCTGGCTGAGACGGTGTGGTCAGAGAAGGTCAGGCCATATAAGGATATGTATTAATCACAGTGAAGGCAAGCTGGTGCCTCCCTCAAGGAGAAAGATGAATGATGCAATCAATTTGTCCTTAAGTAACTGATTGGCATTCATGTAGAAAAAGTTACATTCACAACTGTTTCCTGTTGTTGATGGGTCAAACATTCAGCAGGTTACATAGTTGGAGAAGCTTTGGGGAAAACAATGGCATGTTTATGGGTACCTCCATTTCCATTACCATGGTTACTCTGGTAATTGGACTACTGAGCATGTTCTATAGGGGATGATCTCTGGTGGCCATAAACGGTCAGTAAAATCTTCTCACATTGTATGCCTATTTCCCAGAGCTCCTTGCATCATATATTCACTTTTGTTCTTTTTCACCCAGAACAAGTGGCTGATAGGGTGTACTTCTAAAATCTATCACCAATAGGGAAAAATACCATTTCACATAAGCAATTTTTCCAGATGACATTGATAGAGTACCACCATAATTCTAATGATTTGTATGCTGACGGCTTTATTTTCACTTTTTAATTTGTTTTGTTTGTCATTGGAAGATGATTACATTTGTCAAAATGGAAATTTAAATCATAATGTTATCCTATACTATTTTGGATCCATAATAATCAACATGCAATTTATTTAAAGTCAATATTTATCAAAGCAAAAGGACTTTTTAAAAGGTGTATTCTAAGCCTCCTTTTAGCCAATGGAATAGTACCTATGTCCCTGACTAAGAAACCAATTACCTAAGAAAAGTATTACTCAGAGCAGAGTAACGAGGCAGAATTATGGAAGGGAAAAAAATAAGATAATTTACTCCCAAAGGGGAAAGAATTGTGTAAATACAGCACCTTACTGCAGTTTTATTCTGCCTTCTTTCTGACTCTCAAGTATGTATGTACAGAGGAAAACTGATAATATTTGTAATAATCTAAAAATTAATAGTTAATATCTATATTAGCTGTTAGTATTTGGATTAATATTATTATTATAGAGTTTACAAACAGAATTTTATTTAAATGTGTATACAGACAAACATTTTCCAAAAGATGAACAGAAACCTTATCTCAATTTTTTTCCCACAAGTAAAATGGACATCATGGAAAAGAAGTCACATTTCCTTGGATGACATGTTCCCATCTTTCTACCATAAGTTGGTGGATTCTGGGGGACGGGGTGATGTAAGGTGGGTGATGAGAGAAGAAAGAAGATTCCGATATTCAACACAATTTGATCTTCAGCATTGTCTCACCCTGAAATGACTTAATTATAGAGATTTCTATAAGAATCAGCACTCTTCAGTTTTGACATTAAAATGGAAACTTCTACTCTAAAATCACAAATAAGTCTCTTGGCTTTCTTTCTAGTGTGAGCTAAACAGTATATTCAATATTAAGGAAAACGATGAAATACACGTATGGTATATTAATGGAGACATTCCACAGTAAAATATACTTTGGAATACTCACAGATTTTTCAAACATGTTGGAATTAGAAACTTGTAAAAGCTGCTGCAGTGTATAATAGCTTTTCATTTGGATGTCTTAGCTGTGACTTTTTGGTAGTTTATACATTAAATGTATCTTGTCCTCATTTTTTATGGCCTCTGATTTTTTTTTTTATTATGTAGGATTAGATGTACACCAAAATTATTGTAAGTGAACCAGGACCTGATTTCAAATTCTGAATATGCACCCAATATTTGTCCACATATACTGCTCCCCAAAGTCAACAAAACACTGCCTAGTAGACAGGCTACCATAGTAAGAAAAGTATGAGAGCATGGGACATTGTTTTATAAAGGCTATAATTAAAACAGATTTGGAAACATCTAAGATATCTTGACTAGAAAATACAGGTTTAAAGATTTTCCAGACAGGCCAGGTGCAGTGGCTGACACCTGTAATCCCTCCAGTTTGGGAGGCTGAGGAGGTTGAGATCACTTGAGGTTGAGGTTCTAGACCAGCCTCACCAATGTGAAACTCTGTCTTTAAAAATACAAAAGTGCTTGAGGTGTGTGTGGGTGGCATGTGCTGTAAGAGCCAGCTACTTGAACAGAGACAGGAGAATTGTTTGCGAACTTGGGAGGCAGAGGTTGCAGTGAGCCCGAGATCGGCATTGACTGCCTCCAGCCTGGAGCGCTTGGCGGTCATCCTCGAAAAATTATTTTTGGATGTAGTTCTTTGCTCATATTTATCTCCTTCATTTCCCAATGAGATAATTTCCTTCACAGTGATGAGAGAAATCCATTTTTTTAATGGAAAAATGGCTTGCTTTCTTCAACTGATCAGGACAAAGACATCCTTATTATTACCATCCTGGCCACAGCCTAACAGGCTGATATAATGGGGATTAGCTGTTGGACTATTGTTAGCGAGTATGTTCTGGGCCTCTTGAACACTGGTTCCTTCAGGGAACCTTTAAGTCTAATGCCTGGAAGGCTTTGGTGATCCCATTGGCAATGATAGCACAGTGGACGACACCACCAAAAATACTGACAAGGATGGCTTCAACTTTAGGATCAGCTGTGAGCAATGTGAATGCTTGATATACTTGAGCTTCCTTTACAACACTTCAAGATTCCAAGAAGTTGACTGGCTTCCCACTATTCACGAATGGTATCATAAGTAGCCATGGTTAATCGACACCATTCACAGCAGGGTAATTTCCCCATCCATTCTGTATTTTAGATCAGGTCTGGCAACTTCATATTCAGTGAGCTCTGTATTTATTAGCGTTTCACACTACACTATATTATTACCTGAGACAAGATGTTTTGAGGCGGAGTCTGGCTCTGTAACCCAGGCTGGAGTGCAGTGGCGGGATCTCAGCTCACTGCAAGCTCCGCCTCTCCGGGTTCCGCCATTCTCCGGCCCCTCCCAGCCTCCCCAGTAGCTGGGACTACAGGCTCCGCCACCTGGCCCGGCTATTTTTTGTATTTCTTGTGGGGTTTCACTGTGTTAGCCAGGATGGTCTCGATCTCTGACCTGCGTGATCCGCCCATCTCGACCTCCCCCAGAATGCTGGGATTACAGGCTTGAGCCACGCACCCGGCCGAGACAAGGTAATTTATAAAAGACAGAAAGGAAAGAGGACATATTTCTGCCTGCATAGCTGGGGAGGCCTCAGGAAACTGACAATTATGTCAGTAGGTGAAGGGGAAACAAAGCATTTCTTATATAGTGGCAAGAGAGAAAGAAGGAGGAAGTGCCACACTTTTAAGTCATGAGATCTCGCGAGAACTCACTCACTATCACAAAACAGCATGGGGCAGCCCCCCACCTCAACGATTTAATCACCTCCCACCAAGTCCCTTCCTTGACACGTGGGGATTACAATTTGAGATAAGATTTGGGTGAAGTCACAGAACCAAACTATATCAGGCTCATTCTCCGATTTGTCATCCATAGCAGATATGTCCTGTTGTTAGAATCCTGCATTGTCATGAAAGTTTATGTTCGCATTAAAGCAGACAACTTATCTTTCTCAGATTTCACCAGAGGGATTCACTATCACCTGAGTAGCATCAATTTTTAGGAAGAGATTATACAGTTTCTTAATTTGATCTGCAACCTGGTTTTTCAAAGACCCAAGGAAGCCTAGATTTTCTGCCATCTGCTGAACTCTGAACTCGGCTGTCCTTTATCCCTTGAAAAATTTGCTCCTTAAAAATAAATTCTGAATTTGAAGCATCCACCTCTTCAATGTCAATGGCCCCTGGGGCCTGCCCACCAGCATGGGGCCATTGCAGGACCTGTCCATCAGAATCACCAGGTAAGTTTTTCTGGAAGTGTCCAAGGTTTCAGTAACCATCAGCTTACTAACTTTCACATCTTCTTTTGGAGTTTGGTTTATTGCCCCAAACATACCCAATCATGTTTAGCCAGCTTTCCCACAACTTTAGGATCTTTTGTTAAGTGAACACCTCATTTCAAACCACAGTTGAAGACACCCTTTCCTTTTCCTCCAGCTAAGATCTGGGCTTTTAATTAAAACAATTTATTTTGCTTTTAGTCTCTTGGCAACTTCAAGTGCTTCATTCACAGTGTCTGCTACAAAGAATATTTGAACTCTCACTCTGTTGTCAGACATCAGTTTCTTGCTCTGGTGTTCCTGGAGGATCTGCCATCTTCAGGAAGTTAATTGAAGTGACTGGACCTGGCTACCCAGAGTGGAGCGCTAGGTCTCTCAGAAGTTTCCTGGCTTGCGCGCTACCAGGAGAATGTCATTTTAAACAGAAAACCCGAAGTGGGGCATTGGGACTCGGATTATTATTTTTAGTTCTCATAGATGAGTGGTCTCTAGATATTAGCTTTTATTATTTGGATTATTCTTTATATACTAATTATTCCTTAATTAGAAGTATGAGTGCTATACAGAGAGTGAAATTGATAAATTAACTCTCTAAAATATATCTATGAATAAAATATATAGTTAAATATATATTTATTTAAAGGTCTTGACTAAAATAGTGTTATAGCTATTATTACTATTAGAATATATATTCATTTATTTCATATAGTAATAACACAAGTATACTATCACTATCCTCTCCACAAAAAACTGAAAAATTACGACCCAAGGTCAAAGCTAATAGTGAGTTTTGCTGCTGGAAACAAAGTATTGTATGTTAAAAAATACTTTCTCTTTAAAGAGGTAGGAGTTTCCAAGTATTCTGTCTCAGCAACCAAGAATGCATTTTGCAAAATGACTAGAGTCAAATATGAGATTTGTCTCTGAACCCACTGATCTGGCCATCAGCCATGACAATTTTGCCTCTTAATGGCCAATACATTACATAATATTTTTCTGATAAACAGAATACATTGTGACTATATATGCTTTGATATTGTTTATTCATTCTGAGTCCTTATTTATAAAAAGTTGGTGTATTATCAGTTGCCACCAATCTGTGAAGCACCAATTCCTATTACCATCCTCAAGCTGGACCTATATTTTCCATGTCCAAAAATAGAAGACATTTGTAATGACATTGAAAGATCTACTAGCTAATGGTATTGACACATCGTTATCAATTTAGCATTAATATGTCTAACTGGAGCACTTATTCTTCAATAATACATATTGAGGTTAAAAGATTATCTAAGAGATAGTAATTTAACCCCTAGGAATTATTCTAGTGGTGATTATTTCAGATTCAATGGCACCCTGGTGGAAAAGGTGTCAAAAGCACTTTTGTCCAGGAATTATTTTTTAGTTCCTCTGCTTGTGTATCTCATCAAAAATAAAATATTTAAAATTTAATTTAGTTAAACAAGTATTTACAGGAATTAATCTAAGAGATTTTCCATGTGGCTAAGGGAGAAATGAATGCTTTAAGTTGAATGGCTCACTGTAGTAATAAAGACATTATTACATTATTTTACTATGAATAAAAACACAGTTATAATTGGGTTCAAGATATCATATAGAGAAGATTATCTCTAATAAATCAGAAACTAATTATATGTCTTTTAATCTAGGATATAATTGTTAATTACAAGGAAGCTAAAATTAGCTATGCCCTGTAATTATTAGATTTTGAGATAAATACTAATATGATTTCACAATTTGCAATGGATATTGGAAGACCATAGTCTAGACCGGTATATAGACAAGAAATATAAGCTTAAAATTATATATGTGTGTGTGTGTATATATATATATGTATATATATATATCTCTCTCTCTCAAGATTAGCTGTTATACTTGGACATTAAATTCAGAATTCTCATTTGCATTTTCTTACATCTCAGGCCTAATTGTGGCTTTACCCTGTTAGATACTAATTTATACATAAGGAAAAAAAATAGGCTTAGAGCTGTTTAGTAACTTGTAGTATAGCAGAGGTATAGTAGTATAGCAGAGGTATAGTAGTATAGCAGAGGACTGATGCTCTTGAGAGAGGTTTGCCTTAGTAGCCCTGATTCCAAGTTGGTGGACTTGATGTTACATTTTACTCTTGCTTACTCAGAGCTTCCAAACTGCTTCTCTCCCGAACATATCAATCCTTTGGGAGTCTAAAACTCCTTCTTAAATTTTAGCTTTCTTAGTTTTTCACTCCTTTTTTTTTTTTTTTTAAGAATGCATATACCTTTGCCTGTTTCCACACTTTGCATGTATCAGATTTTTCCAGTTCTCTGCCCTATTTCATCCCAGCTGACAATTAGAAATTTACGAATTCAGTCTCTAAAATCACCATCTTCATTTTAACTCTTCAGATTAATTCTCGACCACTCTCTACAGTGTTATTTACCCCAGGAAGCTGATATATGTGTATTACATCAATGGTCTGCCTTGACTTTTTCTAAGAAGTGCTGCCACAAAGGAATCCAACTCATTGGCAGGAAAGAGGAGGGTGAGATGAGGATGTTTAACCCTTGACTGCCTCCTGGCCGAGTTACTGGGATTGGTTGTGTTCCAGCCAATAGTCACAGATCCTCTTAAGAAAGACTTTCTATTGACTCTACTTTCCATTCTGAAACTATTTTTCACCCTATTCAACCCCTGTCATCTTTAGGGGCTAAGATACACAAAACCTGTTACCACTGTGTTATCTTTCATTATTTTCCTATATCTACTTCTAATTGTGTAAATGATAGGTTTTTTTTTTTTTTTTTTTTTAATCCTTAAATTGTCCTAAAATGTGTGTGCCATCTGTTTTGTTGGGACCATGACTTAAGTACACAGTCAGCAATTTGTCCAAAGTAATGAAAAAATAATTATAAATTGTGGCATTGTTCTCAATTTAAAACACCAATAAGTATTTAAAGACTATACTACGTGAAATGAACAAATGGATAATTGTGTCTTGTGTGAAAGATAATGTATTAATGGCAGAAGAATATTGAATAGGAAATTGGCTCCCAGGCACATACAATTCACTTGTAAAAAAAGTGGATAGAAGATATTTACTTATCCAAGTAATACATATTAATATTAATTAGAAATATTCAAATTCATACAGTTTCCCTGGCCTGTGTCCTAGCTTTTCTCATAATTAGTTCTTAAGCTGTGATCTCAAGAATGTGAAGCATATAAGAGTAAGAGAAGGTTATCAAAAATCAATTTATGTTCATAATTAGTAAAACATTGAAATGATAAATGAAAGATCTCTACAGGCACAATGAAACCCTTACTCTTCAGGAGCCATTTTATGAAGATTTTTAAAAACTATTCTTAACCAACATCTGATG
The DNA here is from genome assembly GCF_008728515.1 of Papio anubis. Lineage (NCBI taxonomy): Eukaryota > Metazoa > Chordata > Mammalia > Primates > Cercopithecidae > Papio > Papio anubis. The sequence continues at coordinate 3,793 of NW_022161321.1, read as the reverse complement.
ACTTACAATATTTTACTAGTGACTATAAACATAAAAGAACAGCAAATTAGCCTTTTGCCAAAAAGAAAACGCATAAATCTAAGTGTGATTTATTGTTTCATTTGTGTTAATTGTATTTACAAGGGCTAAATGTAAATGGGCTACTTTGGGACACTAAACAAACTTGATTTAATCCTCATGTTCTACCTGCAGCACAATTGTGAGCCCATCTGACTGACATGTTGATTTCCTCTCCACAAGGGTGATATAATTAATGTGACCTTTTGATAAGGTGGCAGATATAGGGGTGAGACAAGTGCTCTCTAGAGAGCTATTAGCAGCTTCTGAGCAATTTGCTAATAGTAGAGCTACCTTTATTAAAATCATCAGTTAAGAAGATAATTGACAGCCATAATAATGAGCATGTACAGCAAAGGGAGAGAGCATCAAGGGATGTAAAGCTATTAATTACTTAAAAATTGATGAACTTTCTGTGCTAAGTAAACTGTGATTGGGAACTCTGGATTTAAAATACAATGAATAATAAGCCTGCAAACAGTTGTGAATCTATCTTCTCTGTAAAATTAAGTGGCTTTGTTTCTACTATTAGATAGCATTTTTATGAAATAATTTTTTCAGTCAACATCCAACTCCAGATATGGTGATACCTATGTGTGGTGGAGGCACGGTCCTCTTATATTCTAATTCTTAAAAGCCCTCCTTATATTCTAGGTCTGAAAGACTCTCTGCATGATATATGTGAAGCAGATTCACCATGTGCTGGTTACCAACCTGTCTGAGTCCAGTGAAATAATTACATGAAGCAGGTTTATTACTCACGGATAGGCGCAAGGGACAACAGAAACCTAAGATTCACTGGACCGTCCACCCCCATGCTCAGAAAAGCTGCCCATCAGGTACAGGTCTTATCTACATGAACCCCACTTGCACCACAGCTGAAGTACCCCTTGAAGTTGTATGAACTACTGGGAGAAAGCATTGAAAAATATCGTGTTTCTAGTGGGGGATGGAAGAAAACCTGGACTGTTTCAACCAATTCCTTCCCATTTTCAAAGATTTTTTTTTAGCATATTGCATTCCGCACATTCCACAGTTATTCTTCAGAACTATAGGCAAAAATAGGAGGGAACTGGGTCAGGGTCAAGCCCCCTAGAGAACTACGTTTACAATATACTTTGAAGTTAGTCTGTCATGATGAGTTAAAGACTGATAAAAATTACAGGTGTAATTTTTAAAAGTATTTTTTCCCAAAGTAAAATGATGTGACACAGAAATAGTTTAATGATGATTTTTCTAGCTGTCAGAATTCACCAGTATATCCACTAGATTATTAGGGGATTTATCTATGTTCATCTAGACTCCCATGATTATTGTTTTTAATTAGTGCTGATAATCAATAAGTTCAATTTATGATTATTACTTGCAGATTGCAAATTAAAAAGAGGATGTATAGAAAATGGGAAACTAGGAAGAGCTGAAAAGATTAGAGTAAATCATTGATACCAGTGATGTGTATTTTTCCTTTCAGAGTAAACATACTTTAAATAAATTTTGATGGTTCACATTTTGATAGTTCAGGGAAACAAGTATCCACATTTTCATTTGTCAAGAATAATGATAGTACTAACATAACTTGCGTTACCTGATCGTGTGACTGAATATTCATTTTAAATGATTATCCTTAGTAATTCAAGATAATTCTAATTCCCAGGCACCTGCACGTTGAAGATTTGGTTGAGTTTTGACTATAAAGTGATTCATTTATAGTGGTTGTAATTGTGTTTTTATGGGGTTTTCCAGGTAGCTGAGCAACTTTACTAGAACTATTGATCTTCTTCATCTAGTACAGTAACAAGGCCATCTGATAATATTTATCAATGGTACCCTGGATAAAAATAAATTACTCTGGGAGGCCGAGACGGGCGGATCACGAGGTCAGGAAATCGAGACCATCCTGGCTAAAACGGTGAAACCCCGTCTCAACTAAAAAATACAAAAAACTAGCCAGGCGTGGTGGCGGGCGCCTGTAGTCCCAGCTACTCGGGAGGCTGAGGCAGGAGAATGGCGTAAACCCGGGAGGTGGGGCTTGCAGTGAGCTGAGATCCGGCCACTGCACTCCAGCCTGGGCGACAGAGTGAGACTCCATCTCAAAAACAAACAAACAAACAAAAAAAACTAAATGTAAATATATAGCACTATTTTATAAACTAGTTTAGAGTATGTACAACTGCTCATTTCTACAAATAACACTTTTGTGCTTTTCAGAGCTTATTTTAGAAATACCATGCAAAACAGATAAATATATTGTAAATTTTCTATAATTATTATTGTTTATTATAGAATTTCAAATTGCCTTAGTTGATCTAATTTATTTTAGCCTTTTGATTCACTTCTAACTTGTCAAAAATATATCTCATTACTACTGCAATATACAAAATTAGGCTACCTAATAATATTCTCTAAAGGTGTCCTGGGCAGAAATGGATGATTGCTACATTTGGAACAGTGAGTTTGCTCTACATATGTAGATATGTTTTGAATACATATGTTATTATTTAAAGTTCTGGGATACATGTGCAGGATGTGCAGGTTTGTTGCATAGGAAAACATGTGCCATGGTGGTTTGCTGCACCTGTCAACCCATCACCTAACTATTAAGCCCAGCATGCATAAGCTATTTTTCATATCAGAAAAGGCAAAAAGGAGAGAAGTAAAAAATCACTTGCTTTCTTCTCAAATTCAAATTTTATTATTGGCATTCAATTTGAATTTCACTTGGACATTGCATAACCGGTAACAGGGTCTGGAGATTGTGAGGCAATGGTCAAATAAAACTCAGTATTATAATTTAACCTGCATTATGCATTAAACCCTTTACCAATTATATGCATAAAATAAATTGTGTTTTCTCACATGTAATATTATATTCTATATGGAATTAATACCTTGATGAATTATGGCTTTTTAATATTCCATCAAGTTGTTGACTTATGTAAAATTGAATTTATCTTTACCCAATAAATAACATAAGTATAAGTTTCCTTAATAAGAATCACATACTAAAAGTCAACAAGATCTGTCACCTAGTTACCAATTTCTTCATAAATTACCAGCACAGATGCCAGTGCATACATAAAGAACCCCCAAAGCAAACAAAAACTGTGCAAACCAAAATCAACCTATAATATCTAAGGCTGGACTTGGCACCCAATAGTGTGCACTGTGAGCATGTACATGTCCTAAACCCTTTATTCAGACAACTTAATACAGGTGTAGAAAATTATTAAAAAGCAGCACCTGCTGAACAGCCAGGACACACACATTCTTCATATGTGTAAAGAATAAAAAGTGCTAACAGCTTAAAAAATACTTTACATAACATGTGGTACATGTCAATGTTTTAAGTACAAAGGATATAAAAAAGACTGGTTTTTGAAGCAAAATAAAGTGACAGTTTGTTGATATAGAAGTATTAAACAAAGACATAAAATGTATTGTAAATAATAATAGATGGAATAAATAAAATACATTTTCATTAATTTTGGAAATTAGAAGACTGAAGAGTTTCATTTTTTAAGGAGAGAGCTTTAGAATCCTAGTCTAGTATTATAACTTTATCATACTGAATTTCTTGTTTGCTGGAGAGGGAAAAAAATACCCTGCCATTATATCATCTAGTATAGAACAATATTAATAAGAAGCCAATACAGAATGATGATAGCAATAAAATTAAAGGTTGTTAGTTCTGAAAGAATTAAGATGAATATTGAAGTCATTAGGAATGATTTCAAGA
>NW_022161320.1:12148-18453 GCF_008728515.1 Papio anubis | reverse complement strand
TCTCATTGTTCAGTTCCCACCTATGAGTGAGAACATGCGGTGTTTGGTTTTCTGTTCTTGTGATAGTTTGCTAAGAATGATGGTTTCCAGCTGCATCTATGTCCCTACAAAGGACACAAACTCATCCTTTTTTATGGCTGCATAGTATTCCATGGTGTATATGTGCCACATTTTCTAAGGGCACTAACCCGCCTCATGAGGGCTCTGCCCTCATCCTCTAATCACTTTCCAAAGTCTCACCTCTTAATACTATCACCTTGGCAATTAGGATTTCAACATATGAAATTTTGGGGACACAAAATTTTGACTATAGTAGTCACCTTTCACAAAGAGCAGCCTTCACAAAGCATGAAGCTTTGCTTTGAAGCAACTCAATAATAGATTAATTATGTTTTGACCATAACAGCCTTCCAGATATCTCATCTAGAGACTCAAATTAACTCTACGATATTTCATATAAAATCCTGACTTTCAAATTACCAAGAATGGAAGGAAATGACATTGCATAGCTAAAACGTAAGGGAAAATAGATGGAAAATAGACACAGATCTACAGGACATCCAGACATTCACAAAAATGAACAAGGACTTTAAGATGATTGTGAGCTCCAGTTATTGCAATCACCACCATTTAATACGGTACAGATATTTGCTTTCTTGGCTACTTTCACAAGTTCCTATTACTTGCCTGGATGCTTTTAAGCTATTTCAGTTTACTTCCCTTGCTTAATTTAGGTGTTCTTTCTGTTTTGAACTGCTCTTCTTCGTACCTTTTGTATGCATGTTGATAAATCGGTAAACCACATATGAAGATACCTTTCTGTGAACTGCCAGTTTATCTCCCTTGCTCAATTCTTCATTTCTCAGGACTCTCAGATAACTCTTCCTTCTGAACTTATAATCCTCCTTCCCTCCATTAAAAGTAAGAGTGGCAGGAACCTAAAGTAAGATATATAACTCAACCATTTAAGTTGGAAAGTGTCTAGGACATTTTCTGCTGAATTCGGGTGTCATACATAAAACTACACAAAAGTGGAAATTGGGGATCTCAGACCCTTCATCAATTTGGCATTTCTTGGTAATAACCTTGTCTTATTTGGACACTGAACTCCAGCCCCTCTACACAGCTGGGAATTAAGGCAGGTGATCTTCTCCTGCAGGCCATGGCCTGGCACACCTTCTCTGTTCTTCTGAACTCATCTCCAGTGAGAACTGTGGGGATTTAGTTGAGGACCTATGGTGTCTGCTCGTGAATGGTTGAAATCATCTCCTCAAGGAGAGCAACATGCTGTTCCTACTTATATAAGAATTATAGGTAACTGAGGCTTATTTTAAAATGTCCACGAACCAGAGATAACTTATTATTTAGAGATCTACTGGCTAGAAGGGGATATCCAAAGTCACCTTTGTAAGAGAAAACATGAAGTTGACATATTTTTACTGTTTATCTAACATGCTTTTCTCTTTTAGTATCGTATTAGCCATGCCCCACCCTCATTTCTGTCCCCTCACCACTGTAGAGAAGGGGTCAATGAAGATACCTTGTCTTTATGGTCAAAGGAGTAGGCATCTAATTCAGGGCGGGCCAAAACTGAGCCAGTTAGAGACTCCTTTATAGATACATCCATCCATCCTCTTTTCTCCTCTACCCATGCCCCCCACCTCCCCCCCGCCGCCCCCACCTAACACACCCCACTGAAACAGGGAGAGGTAACAGTGAGTTTCTTTTCTTTGTTCTGGGACTGATAAGTAAAATTGTCTATGGTAATACATTGCCCTCTATTCATCTTATGGAAGTGATCAAAACTCACAGATAGAGAATAAATGCCAAAACTCATATACAAACACCAAATGAAGAGATAGGCATGTTAATTTGCTTGACTGTAGTAATCATTGACTTTGTATACCAAAACATCATGTTATACACTTCAAATTTATAAAAAATTTATCAGAAAAGGTTACAAAGATACAAAGAACTGTAGTAATTGTTGCTTGACTGTAGTAATCATTGACTATGTATATCAAAACATCATGTTATACACTTCAAATTTATAAAAAATTTATGAAAAAATGTTACAAAGATACAAAGAAAACCTAAAACATATATAGATACAAGGAGAGAGAGAGACCATTTCGTCATTTCACCTCTGAATCTAGGCTTGACTCTTTAGTCATGTCAGGTTTTAGTTGACTTTTTGTCACTTGCACTGAGAGAGTACTTAGCCCAAATATAAGAGTGGATGGCAATTATCCAAAATGGAGAGGCTCCTTGAATATTTGCAACATTTAAAAAGCTAATGAAATGTGAAGCAGCTGTAACACAGCTTCATGGAGAGTTGGATTTTAGGATTTTATCATGATCCTGCTAACTTAGAATATATGATGCTTATAAAATATGATGTATATTCTTTACAAGTAAAATCTTAAAATTATTTTTCTTGTTCCTTTTAATGAAGGAGAATTCAGAATAAAAATGGAACTCAAGAAATACATTCTTTCAGCATGCCTTAGAATAAGGTATCAAACAATGAATTTATGTTAGGAGGGTTTTATGATTGAAAAAAACACATAATAGGGATTTTAAATATTTTTGAAGCATTAATATTTATTTATTTGTATTCTATTATATATTCTTAATATTTAAGACAAATGAAGCTGAATTTCTTTAGAAATATTGTACAGTTGAAAAGTTTACCATCACACTGGACTTTTTCTCATTATTTGGAAATAGTGGAATTCTACTTTAATATATTTCAATACTTTTCTTTGCTTCTGAGGTGGAATGTTTTAATATCCCATAGATCTTATGTATATGGTATTTGAAAATGCAATCTTGACTGAAACGACTATCTGAAACTATGCAAGGCAATATTTATTCATTTATTTTGTAAGTTCAAGAAATGTCATGCTAGAGGTGGAGTAAGATGGACGAATAGAAGACTCCACAGGTAATCCTACCCTCCTCCCGCAACCTGCAGGAACACCAAATTTCACAACTACCTACACAAAAAAGCACCCTCATAAGAATGAACAACCAGACCACCAATGTGATACCATTGAGTCTGCAAGAACCACAGCATAACTGGGCTTGGAGTGTCTCCTAAAGCAGACATGGCTTAAATCATAACACGTAAGTCTTTCCAAATATCTGGAAAGCTTTCCCAAGAAGGGCAGGTACAAACATGCCCAAGCTGCAAAGACTGCAATAAATACCTAACTCTTCATTGCCCAGACATTGATGAACATACACAAGCACCAGGAAACATGACTGCACCCAATACACTAAATAAGGCAGCAGAGAACAATCCTGGAGAAACAGATATGTAATATTTTAGATAGAGAATTGAATATAGCTGTTTGAAGAAACTCAATGAAATTTGATATAACACAGAGCAGGAATTCAGAATTCTATCATAAATTTAATAAAGAGGTTGAAATAATTAAAAAGAATCAAGCAGAAATTCTGGAATTGAAAAATGCTGTTGAACATAATGAAGAATGCATCAGAGTCTCTTAATAGTAGAATTGATCAAGCAGAAGAAAGAATGAGCTTGAAGACAGGCTGATGATTGACAGTACTCAGAGGAGACAAGAAAAAAGATTAAAAAGCAATGAAGCATGCCTACAAGATCTAGGAAATAGCCTTAAAAGAGTAAATCTAAGAGTTACTGGCTTTACTGAGGAGATAGAGAAAGAGATAGGGATAGAAAGTTTATTAAAAGAGTCAATAACAGAGAATTTCCCAAACCTAGAGAAAGGTATCAATATGCAATTATAAGAAGACTATAGAAAACCAAGCAGATTTATCCCGAAGAAGAATGCCTCAAGGCATTTAATAATGAAACTCCCAAGGGTCAAGGATAAAGTAAAGATCATAAAAGCGGCAAGAGAAAGGAAACAAATAACATACAATGGAGTTCCAGTACATCTGGCAGCAGACTTTTCAGTGGAAACCCTATAGGCCAGGAGAGAGTGGTGTGACATAAAGTGCTGAAGAAAAAAACAAAAAAACTTTTACTCTAGTACATTCAGAAAAGAAAAAAAAAAAAAAAACTCTCAAACATGAAGGGAAAATAATGACGGTCCCAGACATACAAAAGCTGAGGGATTTCATCAACACCAGAACTGTACTACAAGAAATGTAGTTGCATCAGAAAGAAAAAAAAAAAACATTATCGAGCAATAAGACATCATCAGAAGTTTAAAAACTTACTGGTGATAGTACACAGAAAAAAGTTCCAGAATATTCTAACACTGTGTTATATAAACTACTCTCATCTTAAGTAGAAAGTTAAATGATAAATGAATGAAAATAATTACAACATTTCAAGACATAGACAATACAATAAATGGAAATTGAAACAAAAAAGTTAAAAACTAGGAGGATGAAGTTAAAGTTCAGGGGTTTCATTAGCTATCATTTTGCTTGTTTGTTTGTTTATGCAAGCAGTGTTTAGTTGTTATCAGCTTAAGATAATGAGTTATAAGATAGTATTTGCAAGCCTCATGGCAACCTCAAATCAAAAAATTGATACACAAAAAAATAAAAAAATTATGCCACCAGAGAAAATCACCTTCACTAAAAGAAGATAGAGAGGAAGGAAAGTAGGAAGAGAAGACCACAAAACAACCAGAAAACAAAGAAAATGGCAGGAGTTAGTCCTAACTTATCACTAATAACACTGAATGTAAATGTACTAAATTCTCCAACTGGAAGATTCAGAGTGGTACAATGGATAAAAAACAAGACCCAATAATCTATAAGAAACACACTGCACCTAAAAGACACACAAAGATGGAAATAAAAGGTTGGAAGAAGATATTCCATACAAATGGAAACCAAAAAGGAGCAGGAGTAATCATACTTATATCACACAAAATAGATTTTTAGAAAAAAACTACAAAAAGGGACAAAGTTATTATAGAGGGATCAATTCAGCAAGATGGTATAACACTGATAAATATATATGCACCCAATACTGGAGCACCTAGATATATAAAGCAAATATTAATGCTAAAGAGAGACCCCCAATATAATAAGTGCTGGAGACTTCAACAGCCCACTTTCATAATTGGACAGATCTCCCAGACAGGAAATCAATAAAGAAATATTAGACTTATTTTACAGTATAAACCAAATTGAACAAATATATATTTACAAAGCATTTTGTTGAATAGCTGCAGAATATGCATTCCTCTCCTCAGCACATGGATCATTCTAAAGGATAGAACATATGTTAGATCACAAAATGAGTCTTAAAACATTTAAAAAATTGAAATAATATCAAGCACCTATCTTAACCACAATGGAATAAAACTACAGATCAATAATAATAACAATTTTGGAAAATGTACAGACATGTGCAAATTAAACAATATGCTTCTGAATGACCTGTGAGCCAATGAAAAAACTGAGAAAAAAATTTTAAAAATTTCTTGAAATAAATGGTAGTGAAAACACAAGATACCAAAATCTATGGGATGCAGCAAAAGCAGTACTAAGAGGGAGGTTTATAGCTATAAGCACCTCCATCAAAAAAGAAGAAAAATTTCAAACAAACAACCTAACCCTATATCTTAAATAACTAGGAAACCAAAACCAAAATTAGCAAAAGAAAGAAATGATAGTGAAAAGAAATAAATGAAATTGAAAGGAAGAAAACAATACAAAAGATGAATGAAAAAAAGGTGGGTTTTTTAAAAGTTAAAAACATTGACTAACCTTTAGTTAGGTTAAGAAAAAAAAAAAAAAAAAAAAAGGCTGGGTGCGGTGGCTCACGCCTGTAATCCCCAGCACTTTGGGAGGCCGAGGCTGGCAGATCACGGGGTCAGGAGATCGAGACCATCCTGGCTAACACGGTGAAACCCCATCTCTAGTAAAATTACAAAGAAATTAGCCAGGCGTGGTGGCGGACGCCTGTAGTCCCAGCTACTCCAGAGGCTGAGGCAGGAGAATGACGTGAACCCGGGAGGCAGAGCTTGCGGTGACCCGAGACCATGCCACTGCACTCCAGCCTGGGTGACAAAGCCAGACTCTGTCTCAAAAAAAAAAAAAAGAAAAAAAACAGTGAAGACCCAAATATATAAAATCAGAGGTGGGCCGGGCATGGTGGCTCAAGCCTGTAATCCCAGCACTTTGGGAGGCCGAGATGGGTGGATCACAAGGTCAGGAGATCGAGACCATCCTGGCTAACATGGTGAAACCCTGTCTCTACTGAAAAAAAAAAAAAAATACAAAAAACTAGCCGGGCGAGGTGGTGGGCGCCTGTAGTCCCAGCTACTCGGGAGGCTGAGGCAGGAGAATGG
>NW_022161320.1:0-5937 GCF_008728515.1 Papio anubis | reverse complement strand
CTTTTTTATGGCTGCATAGTATTCCATGGTGTATATGTGCCACATTTTCTAAGGGCACTAACCCGCCTCATGAGGGCTCTGCCCTCATCCTCTAATCACTTTCCAAAGTCTCACCTCTTAATACTATCACCTTGGCAATTAGGATTTCAACATATGAAATTTTGGGGACACAAAATTTTGACTATAGTAGTCACCTTTCACAAAGAGCAGCCTTCACAAAGCATGAAGCTTTGCTTTGAAGCAACTCAATAATAGATTAATTATGTTTTGACCATAACAGCCTTCCAGATATCTCATCTAGAGACTCAAATTAACTCTACGATATTTCATATAAAATCCTGACTTTCAAATTACCAAGAATGGAAGGAAATGACATTGCATAGCTAAAACGTAAGGGAAAATAGATGGAAAATAGACACAGATCTACAGGACATCCAGACATTCACAAAAATGAACAAGGACTTTAAGATGATTGTGAGCTCCAGTTATTGCAATCACCACCATTTAATACGGTACAGATATTTGCTTTCTTGGCTACTTTCACAAGTTCCTATTACTTGCCTGGATGCTTTTAAGCTATTTCAGTTTACTTCCCTTGCTTAATTTAGGTGTTCTTTCTGTTTTGAACTGCTCTTCTTCGTACCTTTTGTATGCATGTTGATAAATCGGTAAACCACATATGAAGATACCTTTCTGTGAACTGCCAGTTTATCTCCCTTGCTCAATTCTTCATTTCTCAGGACTCTCAGATAACTCTTCCTTCTGAACTTATAATCCTCCTTCCCTCCATTAAAAGTAAGAGTGGCAGGAACCTAAAGTAAGATATATAACTCAACCATTTAAGTTGGAAAGTGTCTAGGACATTTTCTGCTGAATTCGGGTGTCATACATAAAACTACACAAAAGTGGAAATTGGGGATCTCAGACCCTTCATCAATTTGGCATTTCTTGGTAATAACCTTGTCTTATTTGGACACTGAACTCCAGCCCCTTTACACAGCTGGGAATTAAGGCAGGTGATCTTCTCCTGCAGGCCATGGCCTGGCACACCTTCTCTGTTCTTCTGAACTCATCTCCAGTGAGAACTGTGGGGATTTAGTTGAGGACCTATGGTGTCTGCTCGTGAATGGTTGAAATCATCTCCTCAAGGAGAGCAACATGCTGTTCCTACTTATATAAGAATTATAGGTAACTGAGGCTTATTTTAAAATGTCCACGAACCAGAGATAACTTATTATTTAGAGATCTACTGGCTAGAAGGGGATATCCAAAGTCACCTTTGTAAGAGAAAACATGAAGTTGACATATTTTTACTGTTTATCTAACATGCTTTTCTCTTTTAGTATCGTATTAGCCATGCCCCACCCTCATTTCTGTCCCCTCACCACTGTAGAGAAGGGGTCAATGAAGATACCTTGTCTTTATGGTCAAAGGAGTAGGCATCTAATTCAGGGCGGGCCAAAACTGAGCCAGTTAGAGACTCCTTTATAGATACATCCATCCATCCTCTTTTCTCCTCTACCCATGCCCCCCACCTCCCCCCCGCCGCCCCCACCTAACACACCCCACTGAAACAGGGAGAGGTAACAGTGAGTTTCTTTTCTTTGTTCTGGGACTGATAAGTAAAATTGTCTATGGTAATACATTGCCCTCTATTCATCTTATGGAAGTGATCAAAACTCACAGATAGAGAATAAATGCCAAAACTCATATACAAACACCAAATGAAGAGATAGGCATGTTAATTTGCTTGACTGTAGTAATCATTGACTTTGTATACCAAAACATCATGTTATACACTTCAAATTTATAAAAAATTTATGAGAAAAGGTTACAAAGATACAAAGAACTGTAGTAATTGTTGCTTGACTGTAGTAATCATTGACTATGTATATCAAAACATCATGTTATACACTTCAAATTTATAAAAAATTTATGAAAAAATGTTACAAAGATACAAAGAAAACCTAAAACATATATAGATACAAGGAGAGAGAGAGACCATTTCGTCATTTCACCTCTGAATCTAGGCTTGACTCTTTAGTCATGTCAGGTTTTAGTTGACTTTTTGTCACTTGCACTGAGAGAGTACTTAGCCCAAATATAAGAGTGGATGGCAATTATCCAAAATGGAGAGGCTCCTTGAATATTTGCAACATTTAAAAAGCTAATGAAATGTGAAGCAGCTGTAACACAGCTTCATGGAGAGTTGGATTTTAGGATTTTATCATGATCCTGCTAACTTAGAATATATGATGCTTATAAAATATGATGTATATTCTTTACAAGTAAAATCTTAAAATTATTTTTCTTGTTCCTTTTAATGAAGGAGAATTCAGAATAAAAATGGAACTCAAGAAATACATTCTTTCAGCATGCCTTAGAATAAGGTATCAAACAATGAATTTATGTTAGGAGGGTTTTATGATTGAAAAAAACACATAATAGGGATTTTAAATATTTTTGAAGCATTAATATTTATTTATTTGTATTCTATTATATATTCTTAATATTTAAGACAAATGAAGCTGAATTTCTTTAGAAATATTGTACAGTTGAAAAGTTTACCATCACACTGGACTTTTTCTCATTATTTGGAAATAGTGGAATTCTACTTTAATATATTTCAATACTTTTCTTTGCTTCTGAGGTGGAATGTTTTAATATCCCATAGATCTTATGTATATGGTATTTGAAAATGCAATCTTGACTGAAACGACTATCTGAAACTATGCAAGGCAATATTTATTCATTTATTTTGTAAGTTCAAGAAATGTCATGCTAGAGGTGGAGTAAGATGGACGAATAGAAGACTCCACAGGTAATCCTACCCTCCTCCCGCAACCTGCAGGAACACCAAATTTCACAACTACCTACACAAAAAAGCACCCTCATAAGAATGAACAACCAGACCACCAATGTGATACCATTGAGTCTGCAAGAACCACAGCATAACTGGGCTTGGAGTGTCTCCTAAAGCAGACATGGCTTAAATCATAACACGTAAGTCCTTCCAAATATCTGGAAAGCTTTCCCAAGAAGGGCAGGTACAAACATGCCCAAGCTGCAAAGACTGCAATAAATACCTAACTCTTCATTGCCCAGACATTGATGAACATACACAAGCACCAGGAAACATGACTGCACCCAATACACTAAATAAGGCAGCAGAGAACAATCCTGGAGAAACAGATATGTAATATTTTAGATAGAGAATTGAATATAGCTGTTTGAAGAAACTCAATGAAATTTGATATAACACAGAGCAGGAATTCAGAATTCTATCAGATAAATTTAATAAAGAGGTTGAAATAATTAAAAAGAATCAAGCAGAAATTCTGGAATTGAAAAATGCTGTTGAACATAATGAAGAATGCATCAGAGTCTCTTAATAGTAGAATTGATCAAGCAGAAGAAAGAAAGAATGAGCTTGAAGACAGGCTGATGATTGACAGTACTCAGAGGAGACAAGAAAAAAGATTAAAAAGCAATGAAGCATGCCTACAAGATCTAGGAAATAGCCTTAAAAGAGTAAATCTAAGAGTTACTGGCTTTACTGAGGAGATAGAGAAAGAGATAGGGATAGAAAGTTTATTAAAAGAGTCAATAACAGAGAATTTCCCAAACCTAGAGAAAGGTATCAATATGCAATTATAAGAAGACTATAGAAAACCAAGCAGATTTATCCCGAAGAAGAATGCCTCAAGGCATTTAATAATGAAACTCCCAAGGGTCAAGGATAAAGTAAAGATCATAAAAGCGGCAAGAGAAAGGAAACAAATAACATACAATGGAGTTCCAGTACATCTGGCAGCAGACTTTTCAGTGGAAACCCTATAGGCCAGGAGAGAGTGGTGTGACATAAAGTGCTGAAGAAAAAAACAAAAAAACTTTTACTCTAGTACATTCAGAAAAGAAAAAAAAAAAAAAAACTCTCAAACATGAAGGGAAAATAATGACGGTCCCAGACATACAAAAGCTGAGGGATTTCATCAACACCAGAACTGTACTACAAGAAATGTAGTTGCATCAGAAAGAAAAAAAAAAAACATTATCGAGCAATAAGACATCATCAGAAGTTTAAAAACTTACTGGTGATAGTACACAGAAAAAAGTTCCAGAATATTCTAACACTGTGTTATATAAACTACTCTCATCTTAAGTAGAAAGTTAAATGATAAATGAATGAAAATAATTACAACATTTCAAGACATAGACAATACAATAAATGGAAATTGAAACAAAAAAGTTAAAAACTAGGAGGATGAAGTTAAAGTTCAGGGGTTTCATTAGCTATCATTTTGCTTGTTTGTTTGTTTATGCAAGCAGTGTTTAGTTGTTATCAGCTTAAGATAATGAGTTATAAGATAGTATTTGCAAGCCTCATGGCAACCTCAAATCAAAAAATTGATACACAAAAAAATAAAAAAATTATGCCACCAGAGAAAATCACCTTCACTAAAAGAAGATAGAGAGGAAGGAAAGTAGGAAGAGAAGACCACAAAACAACCAGAAAACAAAGAAAATGGCAGGAGTTAGTCCTAACTTATCACTAATAACACTGAATGTAAATGTACTAAATTCTCCAACTGGAAGATTCAGAGTGGTACAATGGATAAAAAACAAGACCCAATAATCTATAAGAAACACACTGCACCTAAAAGACACACAAAGATGGAAATAAAAGGTTGGAAGAAGATATTCCATACAAATGGAAACCAAAAAGGAGCAGGAGTAATCATACTTATATCACACAAAATAGATTTTTAGAAAAAAACTACAAAAAGGGACAAAGTTATTATAGAGGGATCAATTCAGCAAGATGGTATAACACTGATAAATATATATGCACCCAATACTGGAGCACCTAGATATATAAAGCAAATATTAATGCTAAAGAGAGACCCCCAATATAATAAGTGCTGGAGACTTCAACAGCCCACTTTCATAATTGGACCGATCTCCCAGACAGGAAATCAATAAAGAAATATTAGACTTATTTTACAGTATAAACCAAATTGAACAAATATATATTTACAAAGCATTTTGTTGAATAGCTGCAGAATATGCATTCCTCTCCTCAGCACATGGATCATTCTAAAGGATAGAACATATGTTAGATCACAAAATGAGTCTTAAAACATTTAAAAAATTGAAATAATATCAAGCACCTATCTTAACCACAATGGAATAAAACTACAGATCAATAATAATAACAATTTTGGAAAATGTACAGACATGTGCAAATTAAACAATATGCTTCTGAATGACCTGTGAGCCAATGAAAAAACTGAGAAAAAAATTTTAAAAATTTCTTGAAATAAATGGTAGTGAAAACACAAGATACCAAAATCTATGGGATGCAGCAAAAGCAGTACTAAGAGGTAGGTTTATAGCTATAAGCACCTCCATCAAAAAAGAAGAAAAATTTCAAACAAACAACCTAACCCTATATCTTAAATAACTAGGAAACCAAAACCAAAATTAGCAAAAGAAATAAATGATAGTGAAAAGAAATAAATGAAATTGAAAGGAAGAAAACAATACAAAAGATGAATGAAAAAAAGGTGGGTTTTTTAAAAGTTAAAAACATTGACTAACCTTTAGTTAGGTTAAGAAAAAAAAAAAAAAAAAAAAAAAGGCTGGGTGCGGTGGCTCACGCCTGTAATCCCCAGCACTTTGGGAGGCCGAGGCTGGCAGATCACGGGGTCAGGAGATCGAGACCATCCTGGCTAACACGGTGAAACCCCATCTCTAGTAAAATTACAAAGAAATTAGCCAGGCGTGGTGGCGGACGCCTGTAGTCCCAGCTACTCCAGAGGCTGAGGCAGGAGAATGACGTGAACCCGGGAGGCAGAGCTTGCGGTGACCCGAGACCATGCCACTGCACTCCAGCCTGGGTGACAAAGCCAGACTCTGTCTCAAAAAAAAAAAAAA
>NW_022161319.1:12677-18484 GCF_008728515.1 Papio anubis | reverse complement strand
GTTGTTTACTGTGCCCTGTCCCCAGAGGTGGAGTCTACAGAGACAGGCAAGTTTCCTTGAGCTGCTGTGAGCTCCACCCAGTTTGAGCTTCCCAGCGGCTTTGTTTACCTACTTAAGCCTCAGCAATGGCAAGCGCCCCTCCCACAGCCTCGCTGCTGCCTTTCCACGAGATCGCACGCAGACTGCTGTGCTAGTAATGAAGGAAGCTCCGTGGGTGTGGGACCCTCCCAGCCAGGTGTGGGATATAATCTCCTGGTGTGCCTGTTTGCTTAAAGCACAGTATTGGGGTGGGAGTTACCCGATTTTCCAGGTGTTGTGTGTCTCAGTTCCTCTGGCTAGGAAAAGGGATTCCCTTTCCCCTTGCGCTTCCCAGGTGAAGCGATGCCTCACCCTGCTTTAGCTCTCACAGGTCGGGCTGCAGCTGCTGACCAGCACCGATTGTCTGGCACTCCCTAGTGAGATGAACCCAGTACCTCAGTTGAAAATGCAGAAATCACCGGTCTTCTGTGTCACTCGTGCTGGGAGTTGGAGACTGGAGCTGTTCCTATTCGGCCATCTTGCTCCTCCCTCCATATTTGACCCTTTTAAAAGATGATGCAGGACGTATTTACATTTCACCTTAGCCTCCAGTCCCTTAACCAGAGAGGAGACTAGTGATAAGAATATAAGTCCCATCATGGCATATATTTTTGTTTGTTTGTTTGTTTTTCTATTTTGCTTTGTTTTTTATTTAAATAGTTTCAGGGGTATGAGTGGTCTATGGTTACATGGATGAATCATATAGTGGTGAAGATGGCATATAGTAATTTGGATTGCTATGTATATTGGAAATCTTTGGTGCAAAAAGATAGCATACCAGAAACCCAATTAAACTACTTTTGGGGATAAAATGTTTTTTTTTTTTTTTTTTGGCTCATATAACAAAATCAGGACAGATATGGAGTTTCAGGGATAACTAAATGCAGGAAATCACAGCTGTTAGCTCATTTTATCTCTTTCTCCCTATCCTTCTATTGTTCTCTTCCTGGCTTCCTCTCTCCTGCTTCCTCATCTGTGCTGTATTCCCATGGTGACCTGGAAAGTATATTCTCCTTCATGCTGCCTTTATTGTTTTTAAAATGTTAAACATTGCCATCAAAGCTGACAGTTGCCATAGACTGGGAATGTGGCATTTGGAATTCTATGATCTAAATGAGGTGTTTCCTTCCCTGCCATTCCAGTAAAAATGTCCTGGAGTAGTATTCTAATTACCTTGGCTTGACTCAAGAGCCCACTGGGGACCAATTATCATGGCCAGGGAGATGGAATATTATCAGCCTGGATTACAGACCACACGTATAGGGGATGGGAGTCATATGTCTGTGTGTAAATAAGAAGAGGTATAGGAGAGAAAAGACACAAAGACACCTCAAGGATGCCTTTGATAACTCTCAAATCAGAGTTTGTAGGCCGATATGGTCAAGTGTAGAACCAGTGTTGTTCAGAACTGGGACATGATAAAACTTGTTACTTTTGTTCTCTGTCCCAATTGCCAGCCTTTAGTGAGATGATATTCTAGCGTCCATAGAGAACGCAAAATCACAAGAGAATGTAATAGACCATGGACTTAAGAATCAAATTCGGCTTTAAACAGTGGTTCAGCCACCTCCCCGTTCTTTTATAACTCTTTGAGCAAGCCATGTAATGTCTCTGGCAAGGTTAATAGTCACACTTTGTAAAGTAAACACAGAAACTTCCGTTTGTACAGATAGATAATTCATAATTGAATGAAACCTTTCATACTTTCTTTACCTTCCCTTCATCCTCTCCTCCTTCCAAAGAAAGAGAGGATTTTATAAGTGGCAGTAGAAACGCAATATAGTGAAATATCTAGAATGATGACTTCCCGTAACTGAAGTAGAGAGAGAAAACGGAAACTAAGGTAAACTGATAAAATTGAAGACCACCTAAACTGTTTGTGAACAGTATAACTGTGAAATAGAGGAAGCAATGCCATCAAGCAAGAGGAGAACATTCAGTCTCCAGGAGATTAATTTATGCCACCGCAAATGCGTCCTATTTCAGCAGAAGACAAATAAATCACCACTGTTTGGAGAAGGGGTCCTGTAAGCACTGGAAGCGAGAGGGGGTGCCAGCTCTCTTCCTGGGAGAACAAGCTTGTGTGTCTTCTGATCTTCACTTCCTATTTCAGAAATGAAAGGACAAATATGCCCTGCGTAAGAATGATCGGAGAGCAGAGCTTCAGCCGTGCTTGAATCTTATGGATCCACGTCTTCACATTCTTGGAGGGGCCCATCTTTAAGAGCACTGAATTTAGATGAAAATGAATCACCAGGGCAACTTTTAATGTGGGATGAAGTCATTGGAAGGCAGAAAGTTTGGTGGTAAATTCCAAATGGGAAGAAGGCTAGTCCCACTCACATTCCCTTCAGATATAGGAAGGGAGGCGTGAAGAGTTGACTTTCTGTACATGTTA
The DNA here is from genome assembly GCF_008728515.1 of Papio anubis. Lineage (NCBI taxonomy): Eukaryota > Metazoa > Chordata > Mammalia > Primates > Cercopithecidae > Papio > Papio anubis. The sequence goes on along the minus strand of NW_022161319.1, from coordinate 16,008 downwards.
TAAAGTGGCAGTTGGTTTTTTTAAGAGTCAAGCCTCAAAACCATGAATATTCTATCAAAGCTAGTCCGTCATTTCTTGTGTACCTACCAACAAGAATCTGGATATTACATGAGCTGCGTCCCTCAAAGCATTAAATATGATTCAGTAATTTCATTCTCAATATTCTTGTGGTCAGTGTGGTACTTTTATGGGTTCTTATTTGTGCTGATTATTTTATTTTATCTATTTCAGTACAATTAACAAGTTATTGACTAAACTAAGAATACCTAAATTTTACCAATGACCCGATCATAGCACTGAGAATTTTGTAATAAAAATATGTCTATGTACAATTATACTATGCAACCTAGCTTGTCAATGCCTAGATTCTAGAAAATAAAAGAAAATGAACATGATACACCTATGGTGAATTGGCAGCTATATTCTCCATACTATTTTCTTAATTAGTTTTAAAATGGTATGTATTTCTGCTAGAGCTGAAATATTTGATAGAAAATCCCAGGGAGTAAAGTTTCTAGCATAGCCTCTAAATTTGAATTTATACTTCTTAATTTATCTATATGTGTAAATTCATAGTTCTGGCTCTTATACCATCCTTATGTCTTTCTCAGGTGGGCTAATAATAAGATTGTTTGTAATAGTAAAACAAAACAGAACATCACAAAGGCAGTGACACATTACCTTTAGAAAAATTTTTGGTCAGTAATCAGGAGAGACTCCCTTTAGCTTCAGGGGCATTACATTGATTATTACATTCTATTCATACAAAGCAATAAATGAAAGATGAAAAAATGCTAAGTTGATATCATTTGGAAGAGGATTTCAAACATATCTCTTGATTTCCTGTTCATTAAATTGTAATTAGATATTGTCTACACTTAATACTACTCTTAGTAAAGTCTCTTTTTTAAATGTTTCAAATATCTGAGCAGACTTAGCAGCTACCTGTTTCTTAGAAGCAGAGAAAATAATTGGCCTATCACCAGGTCTAAGTGAATGACTGTATACTACATATGCTTTCAAGGAACAAGATGATGCAACTTTTTATTTTTTACTTAGGGCACTCATAATTCTCTAACACAACCATCACAACATAGCATGAATATTTTTTCATAACCTTCCCCCAATTACATATATATGTAATATATTGAACACATCATAATTTCTCTCTTTTTGCTGTACCACACTTTCCTATTGACTCTTACAGATACTTACTTACAGAGAAAGGATACCTCACCAACCAGGTAAAAATGGTCAAAACCTGGCCTGCTGGGGCAGAAGTCCCCAGGAAATACATGTCATATTAACTTAATCTATTCTGACTTTCTGGCATTGTGCTATGTAAAGTAACTTGACAGTTTCATCAACATTGATTAGGACCTTAAACAATGTAGCCTTATTCTATGTTTTGAGATTTATCTCTCATCACTCTGTTAATGACCACGTTGTTTTCTAGGACTATTTAACTCTTCTTCAAACATCTGTATATTAACTGGAATTATCACTTCAACTTTACCTTACTTTTACATTTAAACTATAGTGAGTTTTGAGATGTAGTTTATATTCCAGATGCACTATTCAAAGGTATTACAAGTATTTAGTGAAAATGGGAAGTGGAAAAGCCTGTCAATTTTTAAGGGCAAATGAGATTGGTGGTTTCATTTTAAGAGATATTATTATGGCATATTTAGTACTTTCAAAAGAACAGTGCATAAATGAAAAATGTGGCCAATGTAAATTTATACATTTAAAAAGACTTCCATATTAATCAGGTTAGTAGAATAAATGAGCAAAGTTAAGGAATATTTCTGATCCAATATAGGGAATTCTGTCATGGCAGTATGGCTCACAATTCTTTAGTGGCAAAATTAGGTATTTTGTAGAAATAGTATAGGTTCTTCTCTTTGGCCCCAATTATTTTATAAAATCCGTAGCTCCTTACACAGTTCAAAAAACAATTCAGAAGAGAAAGATACATAGACTTGAGGGAGAATATTTTCTTATCTGTGACACATTATAACAATGTAAATTAGATGGCAGATTATTGCTCAGAGATTGCTACTCTTACAAAGGATATCAAAGTATATAGCATGCTGGTATTTGAGAATGCATGGAAGGCTATTAAAATTTTAATATTTTAGCCTATGAGCTGCACACCAGCTTCCATATATTTTGAGAGCTTTGTCAGGATTAACTACCAGAGATATGAATAAGTAGTGCGTTTTATGAAGATGCATCATGGCAACTGTGGTCACAGGGACACTTTTTCAATAGCGTTTTTTTTCATGGAGATCTCCAGAGTTATGTTGCCTGATAGAGTTGCCAAAGGAACCAGAAGCACAGTGAGACAATATTGCCATTGAATAGACTCTTGTAGGATTTGTTACAACCCCTAAGAGACTTGGCATCCTTTCTGGCTTGCCACTGGCCAACCAATCTTATGATAATGGCAGATGATGGAGAGATAATAAGTGGGAATAACAAATACATAAGTAGGAAAATTTTCATGATCATCTACATAGGGGACATTCTAACATTTGGTGTCACGTCTCAAAAGAATTAAGAGGTGGAAATAAAATAGTATCCTTACATTTATCCTGTTTCCTTTTCTCAGCACCTGGCCCTATAAGCTTTGGAGATGTGAGGATGTTAAGAAAAGTATATGAGGATAAAAATGAATGAAGACATTATTTGTACTTATTCAAAAGCAGATCTTGAGCCTGCAGAAGAAAAACTGAACACTGATTGAGCAATCGATTTGAAATATTCATCTTGCAATACATCACATCAACCTGGAAAGTGCACCTTTGATTTCTATTGAGCTTAAATTTGTCCTTTCGTTCAAGACATCCTTAGTTTCCGCATCCAAGGGCCTGCCTTTTCCACTTTTTTATGACTTAATATATCCTTTAAATCTCTAATTGGTCTCGAAGATTACTCGTGTTCTTAGAGATGAAAGGGTATGAGACAGAGAAGCAAATTAATAGGTGATAAGAATTTTTAGCTGTCTCATTTTTTATTAATGACTTTGAAGCCAGTGAAGGATCTGGGATAAAAAGATGGTGATTTTCTCCCCAGATCTACCTTTCTTCCAGTGTTATTTTTCTCTATAATATGTACCACGACTCTAACATTTTTTTTTTTTTAAATTTATTTATTATTATTATACTTTAAGTTGTAGGGTACATGTGCATAACGTGCAGGTTTGTTACATATGTATACTTGTGCCATGTTGGTGTGCTGCACCCATCATCTCGTCATTTACATCAGGTGTAACTCCCAATGCAATCCCTCCCCCCGCCCCCCTCCCCATGATAGGCCCCGGTGTGTG
>NW_022161319.1:0-3946 GCF_008728515.1 Papio anubis | reverse complement strand
ATTGAGTATTTTATGATATCATGTGATTTTGAAATTTCAAATTTGATTGCATACTGCTAATATGTAGAGATAAAAATGAATGTTGTATATTGATCTTGTATTACGTAAGTTTTCAAAAGTCACTCATTTTAGTTCTAATAGTTTTTCAAATAGAAAATGGGGAAAATACTGGAACAAGCACTTCACCAAAGAAGATACATAGATGGCAAATAAGCAAGGACATGAGAAGATGCTGAAAGTTATTAGTACTTAGACAATGGCAAGTTAAAAGGAAATAGCTATTAGATTGGCTAAAATTAAAAAGAGTGAGCAAGACTGTGGAGCAACTGGAGTGCTCATATACTGCTGTTGAGAATGTAGTAGGAATGTTACCATTACTTTGAAAAATAATTTAGCATCTTCTTAAAATATTATATATTTATCTACTGTCTTAGTCCATTTTTGTTGCTGTAAAGAAATACATGAGACTGGGTAATTTACCAAGAGTGGAAGTTTATTTAGCTTATAATCCTATAGATGGTAAAATAGGCATGGTGCTAGTATCTGCTTCTGATGAGAGCTTCAGGAAACTTTTGATCATGGTGGAAGGTGAAGAGGATTAGGGATCACATGATAAGAGGAAGGAAAGGTGAGAGAGAGAGATGGGGGAAGGATGCCACACTGTTCAAAACAGACAGCTTGCATGTGAACAAATAGAGGAAGAAGCCACTCAACACTGTGACGACAGCAAGCTGTTCTATTGAGAGATCTGCCTCCATAACCCAAACACCTCCGACCCCAGCCCACCTCTAACATTGGGGTCCATATTTCAACATGAGATTTGGAGGGGACAAATATCCAAACTATGTTATCTACTGTATGATTAAACAATTTCAATCCTAGATATTTGCCCAAGAGGAAAGAAGGCAAATGCTCATTATAAACACAAAAGCAAAAGTTGTGTGCAAATGTCTATACAACCCAAATGATCACCGTATGGTAAATGGATAAGCATGTTTTAGTATATTCATACAACGAAATATGAGTCAAAAATAACAAAACAGTATACTATTCACAATTCCATTTTTATAAAATTTTTAGAATATGCAAGCAAATCTATAGTGTCAAAAAGCATGTCAGTGGTGGCTTCAGAAACTTAGGAATTATTAATATGCTGATTTTCTTAATTAGGGTATTTTCACAGATACATGTGCATGTCAAATTGTATATTTTTGTATCCTTTAATCAAATTTTATGCCTTTAATATTTACAGTATTGCATATCACTTATGACTACATAGAATGGTTCAAAAATATAAGAAAGCAATACATATAAAAACCATTATAATTTTGATTATTATATACAAGTAAATAAGTGACAACTAGGATAACTGATTTATAAAGTGTAACCTATAAAATAAAGAGAACTTTGGAATTAAAAAAATAACAGAAATCCATAACTCAATATCTGGGTTTACAGCAAATGAGCAACAACTAAAGAAAGGATTAAGAAACTTTAGTAGAAACTATCCTGGCTGGAGTACAAGCAACTGAAGAAAGGAGGAAGAGGAGGAAAGAGGAAACAAGGAAGGAGGAGAAGAGCGTGAGAGACATATGGAAAATGATAAGATAATTTACTTATATATAATTAGAATCCCTGAAAGAGAGGTAAGAGACAATAGGGCCAAACCATTAGGTAAAGATATAGTGACTGAGAAGTTTTAAAAATGAACAATAGACATAAATACACAAATTCAAAGCATTTTACAACACAAAAGTCAAATAAATGTAATAAAAGCCACATGTAAGCACCTCATAGTTAAATTATTAAATCTAAGAAAAGTAGGTAAGAACCCATGAAGTTTGGAAGTATAAGAATAAACATGATGGCTGGGTGCAGTGGCTCATGCCTGTAATCCCAGCCCTTTGGGAGGCTGAGGCAGGTGAATCATGAGGTCAGCAGATCGAGACCATCCTCGCCAACATGGTGAAATCCTGTCTCTACTAATAATACAAAAATTAACTGGGTGTGGTGGTACACACCTGTAATCCCAGCTGCTTGGGAGGCTGAGGCACGAGAATCGCTTGAACCCAGGAGGTGGAAGTTGTGGTGAGCCGAGATCATGCCCCACTGCACTCCAGCCTGGCAACAGAGCGAGATTCTCTCTCAGAATAAACATGATGTAACAATCTATTACCAAGAAATTAAAATGATTACAAATGGAGTTTAGCTCAAGGGCATGAATGAAAATAATATATCATGCTATAAGAGTCAAGCCACAAGGAAGATAGCTATGACAAATTTATGTGTACATCATAGCATGGCCTTAGAATATGTAACACTATGTGTATTGCTATAAAAGAAAATAAAATACAATGGGAAATCATAGTGTAAGAGTAGATTAAGAATTAAAATTAAAGGCATTTTATTATATTAGTTGAAAAAAGAAATTAAAAATAATTATGTCCAGATAGAAAAATATATACAAATGATAATATTCACCACAATAAAAGTTATTGATGTCTAACAATAAAACATAATTGCCTTATTCTGGCAAAGATTATAACAAACTTGGGGAAAACATCATTCCTAAAGGTTGATGTTGGCAGTTTTACCTCTGTAATCAAGAAACACACAGAGAGGCCCAATATTATCACCCCTATTAAGCATTGAAAAGAAGATATGAAATTCTCTCTTTTTTTTTATTTGGGAGCAGTAATAGTAAGTATTGATTTAGGATGTGTAATAACTAGAACTATCCTACATTGCTGATGGGATTTTAAGTTGATTCAACCATTTTGGAAAATTGTGTGGCAGTAGCTACTTACACCAGAGTATAAACAAACCCTATTACCCAGTATTTCTTCCCACATAACAGAAATATGTAAATGTGTACAACAAAGGCCACACACAAATATATTCACAAAAGCACAATTAATCATAATTAGAAACAATTCAAATTTCCACCTATAGTAAAATAAATACATTTCAGTTTATACCATGGAATACTAAACAGCAACAAAAATGCAAACTAATAGTAATATGAAAACATTAATTAACCCTCTAAACATAATGTTGAAATAATGAGTTGTTAAATAGTGTTACACATTATATGATTTTATTGACATAAAGTTAACAAATAGGCAGAATTAACCCATTATGATAAAAGTCAAGAGTGAAAGTGATGTCCGCAGAATGGCATAGTAGAATCAATCTGAGTTCATGGTCCTTACAGAAAACAAAACAAAATGAAAAAACATGGTACCAAGCTTATCACCCAGCAATATCTAAAACTCAAATGAAACACTCAGACAATCCCTAAGCACACCAAAAATTGAAAGACTCTGAGAAGATGGTAAAACAAATGACCTTCTCTATCCAAGTAAAGCCTTCCCCAATCTGCCAAGCACCACATGCAGGAAATTCCCACTGGACTCAGAGTTGTTTTACTGGAAAAAGTGAGATTGAGGCAGACATCTAGCTTTCACACTATCTTGGGTTCACATGCAGGAACCTGCCTTAATGCATGAAAAGCATTGCAGGCGCCTTTAGAAAGAAAAAGTCCTGAGAGGATTTCTAGGCAAAGAGGGGAGGTGGGACTAGAAACTCAGCCTCTGACAAACTGTGCTGTTTATTTCAGTCAAAGGAGATGGAAAATCAAAGTACATATTAAGCAGCACCATGCTGTAGGAGGCACACTCATGAGTCTTCTATGCATGAACCCCTAGCCAGCCATCTTACACACCTGGGCTATCCCCTTTGCCCACTCCTGCTCCAGTTAAGGATGGGGAGTGCTCTGAATGTTTATGAGAGCTGAGGCAAATTTGGGCTTAAGGCACCAGCTAGTGCTGAAAAGAAGCAGTGATCTAGGATTAAGGGGACTCAAAAGGCAACTGCAAAGACCTCTAAGCAACTATGCCCTAGAAACACCAAAACAAGCCAGACAGCAAAGGCTGGAATAACTAAT
>NW_022161318.1:0-18498 GCF_008728515.1 Papio anubis | reverse complement strand
GAGTCAAAACGCTGTAATAGGAAGAGCCCTTGGACTCAACTTACCTCAAGCCAAAGGCAGGAGAATTTCAGCCTTGGGGGGAGCTAGCAGGATGGTTCTGGAGGTCGTTAGGAGGGAAGTTGGCTAGTGTGATTGGGCCATCTGTGTTTGCTCATTTGTGCTTGTTGGAGTAAGGCTCCTATCCTCCCACAGAGACAGGGCTGCTGCCCTCTTGGGTAATTGCATTTATAGGGATGAGGCATCTGACTTATTCGTTATTCATTGTTCTGCCACACGAGTGGTTCAAGGTAGAAAATCTCTTGTATATCATCCGTGAACGTAGAATGTTCATGTATCTCAGTGAAGAGTTCTGGGTGTTACTTGAGGCCGAGCAAGTGGCCCTGGTTGTTTGGAGACCCTGACACCTCTCCCTGAATTCTCTATCCTAGAGTTTGCAGTTGTCATTACTCACCCTAGACTACAGTAGCAGAAGCCACATGTGGTGCTCCCAGTGTGCCTTTATCCACACAGAGGAGGAGGGAGGCTCGATCCTCATGTGACCCTTTCCCTTGGATTGATGGATGCTTTTCAGCACATCAGCCTGAATTCTACTCCATCCTTCTCTCTGGCAACATCCATTCCTCTGAATTCAGTGGAGGTCGACCTGACCTTGCATATTTCTTGCCCTGATATTATTCTCTCCACCGAAGATTGTACTGTACCTCTTCTTTTAATCTACCCATGTTTTAAATACCTCTGTGTTTCACCATGAAGCATTTTCTGGCACTCAAATAAAAATAGTCTATTTATTTCTTCTAAACTCCTATTGCTTCATGAAGCCACATTTTCCCAAGGATATTTTTCTGTATTTCAGCCTTCAATGTTTTTAATTGGCTTTTTTTCCCCATGCTGTCACAGAAACCTGATATGTGGACTGCATTGCTGCTGTAGTTTTCATTTTTTCCTATGCAGTTTAGTAATAATCATCTAATTTTATATCATTATGTGATATTGAATATAATTAATTTTATCATAATTAATTTCTTGATCTCTTACTATGTGCTAGGTAGTCATCTGAACACTGTGGTCCAATAATGAGCAAAACATGCAACTTCCCTTCTAGAGTAGGGAGGGAAATGTTACAGAGAGTAAGTGAAGTGTACAGAATGTGAGACTGTTACACTTCTACAGTTAAAAATAAAGAGAACAAGTGGGATGGAGACTGCTCAGGAAAGTTGCTGCAATTTAAAATTGAGAAATCAGGAAAGATGTCAGTGACAAAGTGAAATTTTAGGAGAGACTCCAGGTCTGGGAAATGAGCCAGGTGTACTTCTGGGTGAAATGCAGATGCCCTCTGGATAGAGTGCACCTGACCCAGCCCACAATTTGGAACAATATGGAACGTTAGAGTTCAGGGACCTCAGGACTTTGAAGCAGTGGCAGTTACTAGAAACCAAGGGAGGCTCCTGGCCTTCACAATCTGAAGTTCTGTGTGTTTCCTTCACCATCTAAACAAGGGGAAGGGTGGGATCATTTGTCTGTCAGAATGCCTGTGTCCTCCCTGGGATCTGTGTTGGGTTCCCCAGCCATGCAGTGTTTCAGTGAGGTGCCTGGACACCTGAACTGCCTCTTCAGGGCAGACAGAGGCATAGTCTGGGGCTGAGACCTCCTCAGTATCTCATGGGGTTGGACGTGGGAAACACCTGCTCCCTTCTCCTGGGCTCTGGGCATTTGCGATTGGTGTTGGTGGTCACAGCAGTGTCTGGCCCTTGAGATGTTTTGGTCAAGAATGGTGAAAACCCACTTGATATTCTGTCCTTTGTTTAGAGTCGCACGATCTGTCTGTCCTCCAAACTCTTTGTGTCATTTTACTAGTGACACAAGTGATTGTAAGCTTGAATATAGGTTTTGTTGTTGAACTAATTTCATTTGTTTCAAGCAATCTTTAAATTTCCTTCTTATTTTTTTAATTGATCCATTGGTCATTCAGGAACATGTTGTTTAATTCCATGTGTCTGTACAGTTACCAAAGTTCCTCTTATCATTGATTGCAAATTGTATTCCACTGTGGTCAAGAATACTTGATATAATTTTGGCATCACTTGATACGGTTTTGACTCAAAAATTTGTTGAGAGTCTTTTTTAGTAGGACTAACATATGATCATTCTGAAAGAATGTTCCATGTGCTTTGATGAGAAAAGAATACAGTCTGCATCAGTTGGATGCAGAATATTCTGTAAATGTCAGTTAAGGTCCATTTGAGAACAGAGTGTGATTTAACTCTGATGTTTGGTTTTGTTAATTTTCTGTTGAAATGATCAGTTCTTTACTGAAAGTGAGTTGTTGGAGTTTTCTACTATTATTGTATTGCAGCTTATCTCTTTAGATCCATTAATATTTGCATTTGAAAGCTCTTTAGATTTTTATAACCTTTTGCTAAATTGACCACTATATCATTATGTAATGATCTTGTTTGCTTCTTTTTGTAATTTTTGACTCGAATTCTATTTTGTCTGATAGAAATATGGCTACATTTGCTCTCTTTTGGTTTCCATTTGCATGGAATATCTTTTTTCATTCCTTCACTTTCAATCTATCTGTGTCTTTATAGATGAAGTAATTTTCTTGTAGGGAGCATATAGTTGGATCTTGATTTTCAATCCATTCAGCCAATGTATGTCTATAAATTGAAGAATTTAGTTTATATTTAATGTTATTATTGATAGGTAAGCACTTACTATTGCTATTTTGTTACTTTTTTCTGGTTGTTTTGTAACTCATCCCTTCCTTTTCTTTCTTCTTTTATAACTTTCCTCCTTAGCAGTTAAATGATTTTTTCTGGTAGTGCTTTACTTCTTTGCTTTTAAAAAAGTATATTCCATGCTGGGCATGGTGGCTCACACCTGTAATCACACCACTTTGGGAGACCAAGGCTGGTAGATCACGGGTTCAGGAGATTAAGACTATGCTGGCTAACACGGTGATACCCCGTCTCTACTAAAAATACAAAAAATTAGCTGGGGGTGGTGGCAGACACCTGCAGTTCCAGCCTCTTGGGAGGCTGAGGCAGGAGAATGGCCAGAACCTGGGAGTGGGGCTTGCAGTGAGCTGAGATCATGCCGCTGCACTCTAGCCTGGGTGACAGAGTGAGACTCTGTCTCAAAAAACAAAAAAGAAGTGTATGCGTTATAGGCTTTTGCTCTGGGGTTACTATGGAGATTATGAAATGTGTATAAGAAGTTATTTTGAACAAATGACAATTTAACTTTGATCACAAGAAAATAGAAGAAACTAACAAAGAGAGAAAAACCTAAAAAACTCTGTACTTTAACTCCCTCCCCCTCAACATTTAGACTTTTTTTGGTCTCAATGTATGTCTTTTTATATTGCCTATCTCTTAACAAGTTATTTCATTATTTTTGATAGATTTGCCTTTAAGTATTCATACTAGAGATATGAGAGCTCTACATACCACAATTATAGTATTACACTATTCTAAAATTGTTTGTGTACTTACTTTTAACAATTAGTTTTATACCTTCAGATGTTTTCTTATGACATGTTGGCATCCTTTTCTTAAAGACTAAAGAATTTTCTTTCATAATTTTGTATTAAGACAGACAGGTCTGGTAATGAATTTCCTCAGTTTTTGTTTGTCAGGCACAATTTTATTTCTACTCAGTATATGAAAGATAGCTTTGCTGGGTACAGTATTCTCGGTGGGAAGATTTTTTCCTCACCTACCCCTCAGCACTTTGAGCATATCATCCCTCTCCTTTTCGGTCTGTAGGATTTCCACTGAGAAGTTTGTAGCCAGAAGAATTGGAGCTCCTTTACGTGTAATTTGCTTGTTTCTTCTTGCTGCTTTTAGAATCCTCTCTTTGTCCTTTGAGAGTTTAATGACTACATGCCTTATGATAGTCTTCTTTGTGTTGAATCTGTTTGATGATCTTTGACCTTCCTGTACCTAGATATGTGTATCTTCCTCTACATTTTGAAAGTTTTCTTTCTTATTATTTATTAAGTTGTGTAGCCCTTGCCCTCTCTCAGCTCCCTTTTGAAGGTCAATGACTTTTAGATTTGCTCTTTTGAGGTACTTTCTATATTTAATTGGTATTCTTCATTCTTTTTCCCTTTTTTTCTGCTCTTACTTTGTATTTCAAATAATCTGCATTGAGCTTTCTGAATTTTTTTACTTGATCAATTCTGTTATTGAGAGTCTGATAGTTTTCTGCCAGGGAGTTTATTTCTCAGTTCCAGGGTTTCTGTTTGATTTTTAGACAACTATTTTAATCTCTTATAAATTTTTCAATTACATTTCTGAATTACTTTTCTGTGTTATCACAATGTTTGCTAGGTTTCCTAAAAACTGCCTGTTTGAATTATTGAACATTGCCATGTTCTTAGGGTTGGTCACTGGCTCCTTTTTCATCAGGGGAGGTCTTCATTTTCTGTTTACTGTTGTTTCTTATACGGCATCAGGTGTACCGAAGATGAAAGGATGGGTTTCACCAATAATACCAGGCCTCCATTTCTTCACCTCTCAAATCTGAATAATTGTCTCTCCTACCTCATGTAGTAGTAGGGAAAGGAATTAGTGTGATGCCTAGCCTTACAATGGCGGCAATGAAGGGATATTAACCAATATTGCCATATTTCCTTGATCCTAAGGTGGTACCTGTCTATATATATATATATTTGGTTTTTTTTTTCATAACTGAATATGTAAGACTGGGTAACATAAAGAAAAATACACTTTTTCTTACAAGTCTGAAGGCTGAGTAAGTCTGGGGTTAAGAAGCTGCATCTGGTGAGACCTTCTTGCTGATAAGGTCTCTGTAGTCCTCAGTATTTTGAGGCATCACATTGTGAGGTGGGACACACTGAGAGGAACTGGCTTTTATAACAGACTCACAGCAGACTCACTCTTGTGACAATCTACTAACATGTTAGTTCATGAATAGGTTAATCCATTCGGGGGCAAAGAGCCCTCAAGACGCCATCACCTCTTAAAGACCCCACATTTTAATAGTGGTATATTGAGGATTCAGTTTCAACATGATCTTTTGGGGGACATACTCAAATTTATAGTAATACCAATTACATAATTATATACGTTTGTCAAAATAAATCAAAGCAAAACTACTATCAGATTACTTTTACACATAGATTTAAGATGGATCAAAAGCTTCAGAAGCAAGGCTGGGTGTGGGGGCTCAAACCTGTAATCCCAGCAGTTTGGGAGGCCAAGGTGGGTGGGTCACCTGAGATTGGGAGTTTGCTACCAGCCTGGACAACATGGTGAAACCCTGTTACTGCTAAAATTATAAAAAATTAGCTGGGCGTGGTGGCATATGCCTGTAGTCCCAGCTACTTGGGAGGCCAAGGCATGAGAATTGCTTGAACCGGAGAGGCAGAGGTTAGAGTCAGCTGAGATCACACCACTGTACTCCAGCCTGGGTAACAGAGTGAGAGTCTGTCTTGCAAAAAATAAAAATAAAAAAAAAAGACAGTTTCAAGCATTTTAATCTATGAAAAACATGATACAGAATATGATAGAACTAGGATATTGTTGAAGTCCTTCTAAAGAACTGGAACAAGACTGAAATACAGAGACTTAGAAGATTGCTCAGTAAAACTGAAGGTCCAGTGTGATGGTTAATTTTATGTGTCAACTTGGTTGGTTTGCAGTGGACCAGATATTTGGTCATACATGATTCTGGGTATTTATGTAAGTGTGTCTTATTGGATGTGATTAAGATTTAAGTTGGTGGACTTTCCGTGAAGTAGATTGTCTTGTTTAATGTCGGTGGTCTTCATCCAATCCGCTGAAGGCTTGAAAAGGGAAAAGGTTGACCTTCCCTGGGCAAGAGAGAATTCTGCCAGCAGACAGGCTCGAGACTTGAACTGCAAGTTTGACTCTTCCCTGGGCCTCCAGTATGATGGCCCATCCTGGAGATTTTTGATTTGCTAGCTCCTTAGTCACATGAGGAATTTCCTTGAAAACAATCTCTCTATACATACACATTATTTTGGTTCTGTTTCTCTGGAGATCCCTGACCAAGACACACAGTTTAGGTAGACACTTGATTTGTGTGGTCACCGGAATTTTCTGCAGCAGAGAACAGGAAGATCTGCAGTTAGACTGACTGGGGTTTGGGACATGAGACAGAGGATGTGTGGGATGGAAACACGAGGAGATATATGCAGGACACAGTTGAAATGAGAGTGAAGTGCCTTGTATTAGACATTTTTGTTTAGGTGCATGCTGAGCCAAGAATTTCCATTAACAGTTAGAAAAAGCCTCCCATTGCCTGAAGGAAGGGTGAAGAACATCTTCTGTTTATCTTGGTTTTTGCATAACCTGCTCTCCTCCTGACCAGAGACTTGATGCTCAATGTAATAGCTTTGGGCCTGAGGAAACATTTATTTTGTTTCTTACTGTAAGTTTTACTCATAGCAGAGAGTAGGGTATTCTTCCCCATGACCTTGGAGTCCTACTCCTTGGAAGTTATTCATATCCCTGATCACTGTGCTAATATAAGACAAGAGTCTTAGCTTCAAGGGAAAATGGGACGTTGAAGAGATCTGCCTGGAAAACCTAGAGTTGTTTATACTGTAGCTGCTCTGAATGGAGCAGCAGAGCCTCTAGCAAACCCCCACTTTGTAGCTGATGTTTACATAAAGGCTGATGAGGAACAGGAGATACTATTCAAGATTCTTATAAAAACAGAACCCCTTGACCCAGCACAGTGGCTCATGCCTGTAATCCCAGCACTTTAGGAGGCCGAAGTGGGGACATCATTCAAGGTTAGGAGTTCGACACCAGCCTGGCCAATATGGTGAAACCCCATCTCTAATAAAAATACGAAAATGAACTGGGCGCATTGGCACTTGCCTCTAATCCTAGCTACTCGGGAGGGTGAGGCAGAAGAATCACTTGAATCTGGGAAGTGGAGGTTGCGGTGAACCACGATCGTGCCACTGCACTCCAGGCTGGGCGACAGAGGAAGACTCCATCTCAAACAAAACAGAACAAACAAAACACCCAAAAAACAAAAAGCAGAACACATCAAAAAGAAAGGGCAGAGACCAAACAACCAGTCAGTTTTGGCTGTGAGTAAAGTAGTTAAATAGAGGAGCATCACGGTGACTTTTAGGCAACCAGGTGAGACCTGGAAAATCCTTCCCTTTCACTATAGGCCAACCTGGCCTAAGTTCACAGACTTTGTAGAGTGACTTTATCTTCCCAAAAGATGTCCTTGTATTCAGCATCTGAGGTCTCTCCACTACCCGTTGTGGTTCCTGCTGCCAGAAAGCCTCGCCTCTTGGGTGGTGCATGAGAAGGCTCTCCCTCCTCTACCATGCTCTCTTGCTGGCCCTCCAGTTCCAGGACCAGGTGTGACAGCAAGAGTGGAAGAGAAGTCCTGCTCAGAAGGGTTGCTGAGGCAGAGAACCAGCCCCGACCACCTATCTCCCAGTAAAGTGGAGAGCTCTCACTAAGGACCATCAGATGAGGAAAGGCAGCACCAGCCTGCACTAGCTTGCTAGGTTCTTTAATATTGAAAGGGCTTTTGTGCACAGAGGAAAATCTCATCACTATTTACACTAAATTTAAACCAGTTCTTGAGTATTAAATACTGATACAAAGGTGATTATTTCAATTCCCTTCATCTACATTGATGTCATACATTTAGTATGCCTGGTTGTTTTTAGACACATCTAACACCTTCAAGAATAGAGAAACATATTCCTGAATGATGATCCCAAGCTTATTCATTCATTATACCAAAAGTGATATAGAAGGGCCCATATCACGGATTTGATATCTTTTCTTATTGGTTTTTTTTTTTTTTTTTTTTTTTTTTGAGACGGAGTCTCGCTCTGTAGCCCAGGCTAGAGTGCAGTGGCCGGATCTCAGCTCACTGCAAGCTCCGCCTCCCGGGTTCACGCCATTCTCCGGCCTCAGCCTCCCGAGTAGCTGGGACTACAGGCGCCCGCCACCTCGCCCGGCTACTTTTTGTATTTCTTAGTAGAGACGGGGTTTCACCGTGTTAGCCAGGATGGTCTCGATCTCCTGACCTCGTGATCCACCCATCTTGGCCTCCCAAAGTGCTGGGATTACAGGCTTGAGCCACCGCGCCCGGCCTCTTATTTGTTTTGATATTATTCCTTCCTATGATTTTCGTGATCTTCTGAGACCCCAGATTACTAAATGAGGTTGCAAGTCTAGGGTCAAACAGCTGATCCTTGATCAGGAAACAGTGCTTTGTATGTGTCTGAGATGAATCAAAGTCAGGCTACTTGTTCTTTATTATCAGGTTGAGACTTTTTGTTGTTGTTGTAATAAAACTGTTTGTTTGTGTTTTGTTTTGTCATATCATGGCACTGTTTAGTCCCTGTCTTTTATATAAATTTTAATTCTAGAAACTTGCCTTTCTCACAAATATGATGTTCCTAAGTTTTTGCACAGCCGTAAGTGTATGGCCAATTGTCTTATCATTATGATTATTGACTTGGTTCATTGGCATCATTAAAAACATATTAACATATATTTTCTCACTAGCATTTGATTAAAATGAGTATAGCTTTATTATAATGAGTAGAATTCATATGCTTGAAGGGATGGAGAATTGAGACCAACTCCTTCATTAAACATTGGTCTAATTAAGCTTTTGGGGACCAGTAAAGGACCATTTGTCTCATTGGTTATTGGGCCTCATCCTCTATGATCACCAGCTTCTGAACTCTTCTTCTATCTGGTAATTAATTGAATCACTGATGCTTGTTAGTCTTTCCTGTTTTGGGCACAGTTTTAACTTTTTCCTTGTTAAACTTTATTTTATTCTATCTTGTTGATACAGTTATATATCACTTACCAAAATAGAGTGAAATAAAGCTTAATGTATAGCATATATATTTAACACATCTGCTTAAAATTTCAAAAATTATGTATAGCAATGCTTTCCCACTTTTTAAAATTAAAGGACAAGTGAACATAGCACATCAGATCTATCTTTCCTTTGAGCCAACAACCACTTTTTGCCTCTCATTGTAAACTTCTATTGTTTGAGTATCATTAGGAATGCACTGAACTTTTAAGTTTCAAACTATTCCAATTAACACTTATATCCTGTCACGCATGGTGGCTCAAGCATGAAATCCTAGCACTATGGGAGGCTGAGGAGGGCAGATCACTTAAGCTCAGGAGTTCAAGACCAATGTGGGCAACCTGGTGAAACCCTGTCTCTCCAAAAAGTACAAAACATTAGCAGGGTGTGGTGGCACATGCCTGTAGTCCCAGCTACTCAAGACGCTGAGGTGGGAGGATCATTCGAGCACAGGAGGTTAAGGCTGCAGTGAGCAGAGATTGCACCATTGTATTCCATCTTGGGTGGCTAAGTGAGATACTGTCTCAAACAACAACAACAACAACAAACCCAATTATATTCATTTTCGCTATTTCGTTATTGCTCTATGATGCTCAAATTGTGCATCATTGGAATGCAAAGACTAGTTAGCTGAATGTAGATCAGAATTCTCTATACAAAGGAACCATACAAAGCACCATATAAAAAAGCAAAAGGGGGGAAAAAAGGAAAAAGAAAAGAAAATTTAAAAAGTCAAACACACTAAGTTTAATGCTTGAACTTTATTTTGGAGAGAAAATTTTAGAAAGATACAAGGTACACAGAGTGAAATGTTTTTCTTTTTTCAGGACCTTGGATTGAATCTTGCACTGTTTTGGTTTCTATCTAGGAAGCTCAGCGACAGCAGAGTTTGTAGGTGAGGCCCTTGAATAAGCACTTCCCGGAGTGGAACTCAGGGGTATAACAACGGCTGTTTCGGCAATAGCAGGTGCGTCTCGCCTGAGAACCTGTGGAAAGAAGAGAGGGTCAGGCACAGGGAGGGAGGTGGGGAAAAGGACAGGCAGAGCCAGACTAACTGAGATAGTCTAAACAAGAGACACTGTATCAGTCATGTTAGGATGGAGAAAATTCATGTCTTTGTCGTAAATGACAAGAAATCGTACTAGCTATGTGTTAGTCATGCAAGATCATAGTTCTTTCCCCATCTGAGTCTATCCAGGACATGTTTATTACCTGCTCCCTGGTAAAACAATATACCTCTCAACCCCAGGGTTACCTACTCTTCATTCTGCTTAATCCATACCCTAATCTTGACCTCCATGTATGATCTGCATGTCCTAACAAGGCTCCCTAATGCACCTGGATCCGTTTCTGAGATGCTGCATTGAGCACGCTCATGTCATGGACTCAAATACTTTGGTGCTCAAGGAGTCTTTGAAGACCTTCCAAATTCAAATTCTTCATTCTCTCTCCCCTTTGTTTTTTTTTTTTTTTTTTTTTTTTTTTTAACATTTTACTTATGTACTTATTTTAATTGACAAATAATAATTGTGTATATGTATGAGACACAATATGATGTTTGGATCTAAGTACATATTGTAGAAAGATTTAATCAAGCCCTTTAGCCTACATTGAAACACACCCATAGGTTCCTCTCTAGGTTCTAAAAGCTTTACCAATGGACAAAGTAAAATATTCTCTCTATAACTAAGTCTACCCATTCAGACTTACAAATACCTGGTCAGTATAGCTCTTTCTATCTTAAAAGTAGCAAATTTCACAGAAATATCTTGAAACTAAAAGTCTTAGAAGAAAGAAAATCTTTTAGATGTGTTCGGTTCTCACTGATTAATTTAGAGATGAGAAAATAAAGGTCCAGGAAGATTAAGTAAAGTCACTCAAGGGAGGTAGACTTTTCCACACTTGACGCCAGAGCCTGTCTCCAATCCTTTTGTTCTAGATTTTGCAGATCTGCAAGATTGATGTCTCCTACCTGAGGCTCTAAGAGTAGAGAGTCCATTTTCTTCAAAGGAGACAGCAAAGTCCTGGTCGTCTTCCCCAGGCTGCTACTGGGTTGCAACCTCATCAGCTGTTTCCTGGAGTGACTCAGCCTGGGCCTGCAGGGCCACCAGGAGAATGGCAGCAAGGATGGCGAGGGTCCTCATGGCTGGGGCCACCTGGAGGAGGGAGAGCAGGTGTGGATGTGTGGAGAGTGAGGAGTGAGCCTGGATTTATAGCTCTGCTGGGAGAAGGCCTGAGACAGAAGCTGCAGTGAGAGGAGGTGGGCATGTGATTGGGAGGGGAAGGGGCTGCCTTCGCCCTCAAGATCCCTTTGATGCTCCTCTTTCTCCCGGCTTTCATCACAGAGTGAGTCTGTATGCTTAATGCCTCTTCTTGATCCAAACTGTTAATGATGATAAGGGCATTACTATCCTGTCCTGTTTCCCATCTGCTTGAGTATTTACTTTTATATATTCAGACAAGAAAAGCAACAGTGCTTTCATTCAATAAATGTGGGGATCAAATGCCTCTTGTTTTCTGAAGATGGTCCCTGGTACTCTCTGGATGACTCTCTGGGGTCAGATCTGGGTCCCAGTGGAGTAGAGAGTTAATCCATTGCAGGATTCAGGGATATTATTAGCCTCATGTAGGAGGCTTTTGAGATCTTGAGGTGAGTAGTCTCCTGGCGGGGCCAGTGTGGACAGGACAATGACCTTATCAGCTATAGGGGAAATGAGTTCAGTAGAATCGTAGGCCAAGTTTATCAGATTAAAATCAAAATTCAGATTTAGTTCAAGAAGTTGGTGTGATCTGAATGCATCATATCTGTGTATAGTACTTCTCTCCACTTTGAGGAGGAATAACCAAAGTAATTTAGGTGCCTACAACCCCTTTCTGAGATCTTTTATTTTATTTTTATTTTTTAGTTTTAGAAAATTTTAAATCATACACAAGGAACATCATTCAAATGGTAGAAGAAGTAACGAGTTCTCATTTCTATCCCCAGGCCTTCAATTCTGACCCAGGAATCCATCACTATTAACAGTTATTCATAGTATTCTGTACTTTGCTTTTATCACCTGTATCATGGGCACTTTGTATATCTAAACACATGGAATGCTGTTATAATTTTTAAGAGCCTTATACTATCCCAGGGTTTGTATATGCCATCACTTATATTTTTCTATTGATAAAATATGATAAAATTATTACAATTTGGTTATTCTTAAACTTTTGCAGTAATAAGTAAAGTTACAGTGATTATCTTGTATATATGTCCTCTTACCCATATGGATAATCTTACAGAAATAGAATTGCTGTGTCAAAGAATGCATCTTAAGCCAGTATGGTGGCACATGCGTGTAGTTCTAGCTATTTGAGAGGCTGGTGGGAAGATCTGGAGACCAGGAGTTCAATACCAGCCTGACAACATAGTGAGACCTTTTTCTCTTAAAAACAGAAAAAAAGACTGTATCTTACCCATTTTAAAGATATTACTGTGTATTTCTATAATATTACCATGGTGATACATCGCGCTGGTGCTCAGTAGGCCCTTGAGAACCTCTACATTTGAATTCCTCATTTAATTTTTCAAATTTGTTTATTTTTAATTGAAAAATAATTTTTGTGTATATTTGTAGGGTGTGATGTGATGTTTGGATTGATAATCACATGGCAGAAACACTTCAGCTAATTAAGATAGCCAACACCTCACCAACTTAATTTTTTAAGGAGAATTACAAATTGAGTCCTTTAGCAGTTTGAAAGATACAATACATTACTATTAACTGTAGTCGCCTTGCAGTGCCATAGATCACTAAGACTCTCCAGCATAACTGAAACTTTGTACTCTTGGCTCAACATCTTCTCTTTTCCTATCCCTCCCTCTCACCCACCTCCAGCTTCACAGTAGCACCTTTGTGCTCTAGTTCCACATAACATACGACATTTTAACATTCCATATACAAGTGATATCCTTATGATATTTGTCTTTCTGTGCCTAGCTTATTTCATTTATTGTCCTCTGGTTCCAACCATGTTGTCATGAATGAAGAATTTCCTTCTTTGAGACAGAGCCTCGCTCTGTCACCCAGGCTGTAGTGCAGTGGCAGGATCCCGGCTCATTGCAACCTCTGCCTCCCGGGTTCATGCCATTCTCCTGCCTCAACCTCCTGAGTAGCTGGGACTACAGGCACCCGCCACCACGCCCGGCTAATATTTTGTATCTTTAGTAGAGACGAGGTTTCACCATGTTAGCCAGGATGGTCTTGATCTCCTGACCTTGTGATCCGCCCGCCTTGGCCTCCCAAAGTGCTGGGATTACAGGCGTGAGCCACCACATGCGGCCAATTTCCTTCTTTTTCTAAGTCTGTATGGTATACTATCTTGCATATACACCTTATTTTCTTTATTCATTCATCCATTGATGAACATTAGGCTGATTCCATATGTTACTTATTTTGAATAATGCTGAAATGGACATGGGAGTGTAGATTCTTCTTGATATGGTGATTTCTTTCTTTTTTTTTTTTTTTTTCTTTTTTTTGAGACGGAGTCTTGCTCTGTCCCCCAGGCTGGAGTGCGGTGGTACAAGCTGGCTCACTACAAGCTCCGCGTCCGGAGTTCACCCATTCTCCTGTCTCAGCCTCCTGAGTAACTGGGACTACAGGTCCGCGCCACCACGCCTGGCTAATTTGTTTGTATTTTTAGTAGAGATGGGGTTTCACCATGTTAGCCAGGATGATCGCGATCTCCTGACCTTGTGATCCACCTGCCTCAGCCTCCCAAAGTGCCGGGATTACAGGCGTGAAACACCGAGCCGGCCAATATAGTGATTTCAATTTCTTTGGAGAAATACCCAGAAGCGGGATTGCCGGGTCATATGGTCATTCCATGTTTAGTGCTTTGAGGGACCTCCGTACTGTTCTCCAAAATGGCTGTACTAATTTACATTTCCACCAATGGTGTACAAGCGTCCCCTTTTTTTATATCCTCATCAACACATATTATTTGTCTATTTGTTAAAAGCCATTCTAACAGATGATTACCTCTTTGTGATTTTAGTTTGCATTTTCCTAATAATTAGTGATGTTGAGTATGTTTTCCATGTATCTGTGGACCAGGTTTATTGCCCATGTTTAAATTGAGATGTTTGTCTTCTTCTTATTGAGTAGTTTGACTTCCTTATATATTTGGGATATTAGCCCCTCATCAGATGTATGGTTTACAGATACTTTCTCCTAGTCCATGGGTCATCTCTTCCCTTTGTTTCCTTTCTGTGCAGAAGTTTTCTAGTTGATGTAACCTCCTTTGTCTATTTTTGCTTTTGTTGTCTTTGCTTTTGGAGTCCTGTGGTAGAAATAATTGCCCAGAGAAATGTCATAAGATTTCCCCCCATGTTTTCTTCTAGATTTACAATTTCGGGTCTTTTATGCAAGTCTTTGATCCATTTTGAGGTGATTTTTGGGTATAGTGGGGGATAAATGTCCAATTTCATTCTTCTGCTTGTGGATATCTAGTTTTCCTTACACCTTCTATTGAAGAGACTGTCCTTGCCCCATTGTGTGTTCTTGGCATCTTTGTTGAAGATCAAATAATCATAAATACTTGGGTTTAGTTTTGGGCTTTCTCCTCCTTTCCTTTGGTTATTGTGTCTGCTTTTATGCCAGACCATGCTGTTTTGCTTACAATAACTTTACGATACATTTTAAAATCAGAGAGCATGATACCTCTATCTTTATTATTTTTGTTCAAGATTGCTTTGGCTATTCAGTGTCATTTCTGATTTCATACCAATTTTAGTGTTTTTTTAATTTCTGTGAAAAATTGCATTGGAATTTTGATGAGGATCTACAGGTCACTTTGGGTAGTACAGACATTTTAATAATATTAATTCTTCCAATCCATGAACTCAAGATATCTTTCCATTTATTTGTGTCTTCTTCAGTTTTATTCATGAATATTTATAGTTTTTGCTGTACAGATCTTTCACTCTTTTGGTTAAATTTACTTCTAAGAATTTTATTTTTGGGTGTTATTATAAGTGAGATTGTGTGGGCTTCTAAACCTTTGTGCCAGTCCAAACTCCTGTCTTTATTCTTAGTGACTCCTACAAAATTAGAGAGTGTCAAGTCATGCTATTGCCTTGAGAGAGTGAGAGAGAAACCAGACCCTTAGAGTACAGTGGAGAGGTTGGGGTGTTTGACATGTGTTTCCGTTTTTTCTTTCTTTGCAGAGAAACTAACAGAGTGTATCTCCCACTTATTCTGCCTTATGAAAATGAGAGGATCTGAATCAGATCTGTAATATCTATAGTATTTATTTGAATTCAAGAATTAACAGGGAGACTGGGAGGGACTAATTTCCTGCTCACTCAATTAATTTTGGGGTAAGAGAAGGATGAAGAGAGACTGAAGATACCAATTTCCCCAATTAATAAGGACTCTGGGTGATCAAACACATGACAGAATTCATGGAGAAAGGTTAGAACCGGAATAAAAATGTTCCAAATTGTTTCTTTAGTCATTGCTAGAGATTCAGAGAGACAATGCCAGAGAGATGTAGGCTAGGAAGCAATCATGGAATGCTATCTGTAAACTCAGCAATGTCCAGTGAGAAATAGAGCAGCGAAGTACAAATACAGATGGTTTAAAACCTGAGTGCGAAATAGCCACCAAGGGTGAAACAAAAAGGGCCATAAGCTGGAATCACTGATGCAGGAAATTAGTCCCTCAGTCTCTCCCTGTTAATTCACGAATTCAAATAAATAGTATAG
Organism: Papio anubis; assembly: GCF_008728515.1. NCBI lineage: Eukaryota > Metazoa > Chordata > Mammalia > Primates > Cercopithecidae > Papio > Papio anubis. The sequence goes on along the minus strand of NW_022161318.1, from coordinate 2,873 downwards.
ATATTACAGATCTGATTGAGAGATCCTCTCATTTTCATAAGGTAGAATAAGTGGAGATACACTCTATTAGTTTCTCTGCAAGAAAGAAAGCGGAAACACAGGCAGAGGCGGATCACGAGGTCAGGAGGTCAGAGACCATCCTGGCTAACATGATGAACCTGTCTCTACTAAAAATACAAAAAATTAGCCGAGGCGTGGTGGCGGTTCCTGTAGTCCCAGCTACTCGGGAGGTTGAGGCAGGAGAATGGCGTGAACCCGGGGAGGCAGGAGTTACAATGAGCGGGATCCTGCCACTGCACTCCAGCCTGGGGCGACAGAAGCGAGACTCGAAGGAAATTCTTCATTCATGACAACATGGATGGAACAGAGGACAATGTGCTAAATGAAATAAACTAGGCACAGAAGACAAATGCAGCATGATATCCCTTGTACATGGAGATGTTAAAATGTCGATGTTATGGAACTAGAGTACAAAGATGGTTATCCAGAAGCTGGAGGTGGGTGAGAGGAGGGATAGGAAAAGAAGATGTTGAGCCAAAGGTACAAAGTTTCAGTTAATAACAGAGTCTTAGTGATCTATGGCACTGCAAGGCGACTACAGTTAATAGTAATGTATTGTATCTTTCAAACTGCTAAAGGACTCGATTTGTAATTCTCCTTAAAAAATTAAGTTGGTGAGGTGTTGGCTATCTTAATTAGCTGAAGTGAACCTGTAATGTGATTATCAATCCAAACATCCTCATACCTGCAAATATACACAAAAATTATTTTTTAATTAAAAATAAACAAATTTGAAAAAAAATTAAATGAGGAATTCAAATGTAGAGGTTCTCCAAGGGCCTACTGAGCACCAAAGGATGTGTATCAAATATGGTAATATTATAGAAATACATAGTAATATCTTAAGAATGGGTAAGATACAGTCTCTTTTTTTTTTAAGAGAAAGGGGTCTCACTATGTTGTCAGGCTGGTATTGAACTCTGGTCTCCGATGATCCTCCCACCTCTCAGCCTCTCAAATAGCTAGAACTACAGGCAAGTGCCACCATACTGGCTTAAGATGCATTCTTTGACACAGCAATTCTATTTCTATAAGTTTATCCATATGGGTAAGAGGACATATATACAAGATAATCACTGTAACTTTGCTATTACCAAATGGCAGAATAACCAATTGTAATAATTTTATCAAGTATTTTATCAATAGAAAAAAATAAGTGATGGCATATACAAACCCTGGGATAGTATAAGGCTCTTAAAAATTATAACAGCATTCCATGTGTTTAGATATACAAAAGTGCCCATGATGGGTGATAAAGCAAAGTGGGAATATGAATAACTGTTAATAGTGATGGATTCCTGGGTCCATGAAGGCCTGGGGGTAGAAATGAGAGCTCGTTACTTCTTCTGCCTTTTGAATGTTGTTCCTTTGTGTGGCGATTTAAAATTTTCTAAAACTAAAAATAAATAAAATAAAAGATCGAAGGGGTTGCAGGCACCTAAATTACTTTTGATATTCCTCAAAATTGGAAAGTACCTGCTACACATTGTATATGATGCATTCAGATCCCACACCAACTTCTTGAATAAATCTAGTTTTGATTTTAATCCTGATAAACTTGGCCTACTGAACTCATTTCCCCACATAGCTGATAAAGGTCATTGTCCTGTCCACCCTGGGACCAGCTTGAGACTCACCTCAAGTCTCAAAGCCTCCTACATGAGGCTAATATCCCTGAATCCTGCAATGGATTAACTCTCTACTCCCACTGGGACACAGGTCTGACCCCAGGGGGAGTCAGAGGAAATTACCAGGGCGATCTTGAGGAAAACAAGGCATTTGATCCCCACATTTATTGAATGAAAGCACTGTTGCTTTTCTTGTCTGAATATATAAAAGTAAACACTCAAGCAGATGGGAAACAGGACAGGATAGTAATGCCCTTATCATCATTAACAGTTTGGATCAAGAAGAGGCATTAAGCATACAGACTCACTCTGTGATGAAAGCCGGGAGAAAGAGGAGCATCAAAGGGATCTTGAGGATGAAGGCAGCCCTTCCCCTCCCAATCACATGCCCACCTCTTCTCACGGCAGCTTCTGTCTCAGGCCTTCTCCCAGCAGAGCTATAAATCCAGGCTCACTCCTCACTCTCCACACATCCACACCTGCTCTCCCTCCTCCAGGTGACCCCAGCCATGAGGACCCTCGCCATCCTTGCTGCCATTCTCCTGGTGGCCCTGCAGGTCCAGGCTGAGTCACTCCAGGAAAGAGCTGATGAGGCTGCAACCCAGGAGCAGCCTGGGGAAGACGACCAGGACTTTGCTGTCTCCTTTGAAGAAAATGGACTCTCTACTCTTAGAGCCTCAGGTAGGAGACATTAATCTTGCAGATCTGCAAAATCTAGAACAAAAGGATTGGAGACAGGCTCTGGCATCAAGTGTGGAAAAGTCTACCTCCCTTGAGTGACTTTACTTAATCTTCCTGGACCTTGATTTTCTCATCTCTGAATTAATCAGTGAGAACCGAACACATCTAAAGATTTTCTTTCTTCTAAGACTTTTAGTTTCAAGATATTTCTGTGAAATTTGCTACTTTTAAGATAGAAAGAGCTATACTGACCAGGTATTTGTAGGTCTGAATGGGTAGACTTAGTTATAGAGAGAATATTTTCCTTTGTCCATTGGTAAAGCTTTTAGAACCTAGAGAGGAACCTATGGGTGTGTTTCTAATTTCGTTTGTTTCACGCAATCTTTCAATTTCCTTCTTATCTTTTATTGACCCATTGGTCATTCAGGAACATGTTGTTTAATTCCATGTGTCTGTCTCCTGTGTCTGTCTGTCTCCCTCTATTTTTATCTCTCCTGACACTTG
>NW_022161317.1:0-18512 GCF_008728515.1 Papio anubis | reverse complement strand
AGGAACATAAGGCCGATTCACCCTGACTTCGGAGAACGAAATCAAATGGAAACTCTTGGGCTATGACAGGAAATATCCTCTCCATTTACACAGGGCATACACCGAGTACATGACTTTGTAATTGTACTTCCTCCTCTTCATTTACATAGGGTGCACACCAAGTAACCAATGGAAACCTCTAGAGGGGATTTGAAGCCCAGAAACTTCAGTAACGGGCTCCCTGTGCTCAGGCGCTCCCACCCTGTGGAGCGTGCTTTCATTTTCCGTCAATCTCTGCTTTGCTGCTTCATTCTTTCCTTGCTCCATTTTTGCGTTGTGTCCAATTCTTGGTTCAAGGCACCAAGAACCTGGACACCTTCAACCAGTAACATTATCTTAATATCTTGTTTTAAAACTGAATTCTGTTTTTCATCTGTTCACCTAGTTTTTAGAAAATGACAATGAAATACAACTTGGAACTTACCACAGCTTAATACGAGGGTCACTATGAGCTATACAACAGGTTTGATGTTTAAAAGTTTGCAACATTTTTTATTGCTCTTTCATTTACAAACTACAGTAAATATTTTATTTTTTATGTTTAATTATGAAATATATGACACCTAAGAGTCTATAAAATTTGGGTGGGCACGGTGGCTCATGCCTGTAATCCCAGCACTTTCGGAGGCTGAGGCGGGTGGATCATTTGAGGTCAGGTGTTCAAGACCAGCCTGGCCAACATGGTGAAACCCGTCTCTACTAAAAAAATACAAAAAGTTGGCTGAGCATCATGGCAGGCACCTGTGATCCCAGCTACTCGGGAGGCTGAGGTGGGAGAGTTGTTTGAACCCAGGAGAGAGAAGTTGCAGTGAGCTGAGATCATGCCATTACACTCTAGCCTGGGCTACATGAGCAAAACTCTGCCTCAAAAACCAACAAACAAACAAAACTGAATGCATAATCTGATAGATTAATAATTGCACTGATGTCATGATGCATTAGCATCGAGTGTCTTGAAAGGCTACAATACGCCCTTCTTGGATCACCTGGGTCTCCCTTCTTCACCCAGACATAGGACTAATGTGTTAATGTTTGTCTTGCTTTTCATAAGTTATATCATTTCTCTGTATATTATTCAGCCATGTCATATGTTATGGTTTGTGAACTGTACATGGAATAGCAGTGTATTTTTCAGTCATTTCCTTTGTTCACTGTAATTTTTCATTGCTGATGCTTCTAACGGCAGTTCATTTTCACAGCTGTATCATATTCCACAATGTGACTATGCCAGCTTTTTTCCTTGATAGAGATGTATTTGGGTGGCTTTCAAGTGTTTTCTATGTCTACAATCACTACCTAAATATTCTTGCCCCGTTATGTGTCTCTTGGAGAAGGCAGTGCAAAGGCATTTCTGGGGCAGACATGCCTAAAGAAACAGAATTAACATTACGAGAGGCGTGTCTAGCTTTATGAAATACAGTCTCTGCCGCTTGGGGGAGCAGGTGGATACTTTGCCAGCAGTTGATCTTTTCCACATTTTGGATTTTGTGGCTCTGCTCAATTTGTTTCTTGAAATATTGGATGTATCCCCAGTACTTTGTTTACTTATGTTTTGTAACTTTTGCGGGGACTTATCTTTCTTGGAATTTTAAATTGGGAGATATTTTGAGGACAGGGTGCATTGTTTCAGCAAGATGTTCACTCACATGGGGTAGGAATTGAAGTCAGAAGCCGCCTGGTGTCGACTTGACTATGCTCTCGGATGTTTAACATGAACTCCTGGAGGATTCTGTTTCTCATCGGTTCCGGGGTGATGGTTTTCCACTCACTCTTTTAATGCAGGGACGACTGCTCTGCCTTGCTGCTCCTGCTCTGAGGTGGGCTTTTATTTTCAATTAAGATGTCAGATTCCTGACCTCATTTTGGAGAGACATCTGGTTTTGTTTCTGGTAGGCCTCTGTACAACTGTCTAAACAGAAAAATAAAATTCCCGCTGGTTCCGCCAATTCCTTATCGACTGCTGTGGATTCCATCCTTCAATGCCAGCCCAGTAATGCGCCACAAAGAATACATTTTTGTAGGTTTTACCCAACATCTCAGTTGTTTTCGTTGGGAAAACGTTTAAATGTCACTGTATTGAAAGTTAGGCGCTGGCAACACTATAGGTGAGAGTTGCTCTTCCCCTTTTCATCATCTTCATGCAGGTTAGACGCTGTCACTCTGTAGTTAAAGCCACAGCCGGCAGACGGTAGCTCATCCGCCGTCGCCTTGCCCCAGAGGCCAAGGTGGGTGAATCACCGAGGCAGGGACAGACAGCGCCAACATGGTGAAACTCCGTCTCACTAGGTACCAAAAATTAGCCTGGCATGGTGGTGGTGCCTGTAACAATCCCGGCGACTCTGGAAGCTGAGGCAGGAGAATCGCTTGGGCCAGGCGGAGGTTGCGGTGGTGAGTGGCGCCATTGCACTCCAGGCACAGGCAGCAGAGTGGACTCCATCTCAAAATAAATAAATAAATAAACAAAATAAATAAGCTGCTGTGGCCTCACAGGCTGGTTGCTCTGCCTCTGGCATCCATTCTCATGCCCCACATTAGCAGAGATGCACTCACAACCAGTGGGAAGGCAGGACGACGACTGAAGGACTGTTATTATTAACAAGAAAGATAAAATAATTCTGAGGATAATGTATAATTCTGTTTCCTAGAAATATACAAATGCTCTGATAAATTATTAGAATAAACAAAATTCAGTTTAGCACTCATGTTCCAAATGATCACCAACTTTAATATGTCAACAGTAGCCAGATTAAATAAGAAGAGGGAGTGAGGGGGTTCACTCACAAGGGCCAGGCCTCTGCAGAGAGGGCAAGAAGGTCGACTCACTCACGGTTTCCTGGCCCAATCATCATTCCGTGTTGAGGGAGACATGGGGCCTGGCCTCCTCTACCACTGGGGCCTCCAGTCTAGTCTCAGGGCTTGGCAAGGAATAAGCCCCGTTTAAGTCATTTCCACACTTGACTTTCTTCTGGACTGAAACGCATTTGCTTTCCGAGTGCTCATCAGAAAGCCGCACATAGAAGCCCTTGTTTTCTCCCCACTGCTGACTGATTCTGGGTTCGAGGTACCTTCCCCCTGACTCCTTGGACACTGCATCTTTGGCTTTCACTCCAAGATTTTGACCTCAGTTAAGGATTCAGAAACTCTCTTTTTAAACCTTATTCTCAGATTGGTTTTCTAAGTCGGTAAAAAAGAAACAAAAGAACCGCGGTGGGTGCCAGAAGCCAGAGGAGGGCGAGGGAGCTGAAAGCCCCGGCGTTTGGGCTGCAAGCCGCCACACGGGTGACCCATGAAATATAGAATTTAGCGTCAGGGGCTGACACATGCGTTCCCGGGCTTAGCCACCACACCCAGCCAGCCCGTGGCTGGGAGCCCACTGCGGTGAAGGCACCCCCGGAGATCGGGCTCCCAGCCGCCACACACAGCCTGTGTGGCTTCTGGGAGACCCATCGTCGGGGGTGAAGGCACCCCCCGCGATCGGGCTCCCAGCCGCCACCCCCGGCCCGTCCCGCTGGCTTCTGGGAGCCCCATCGCGGGGGAGCAGGCTGGGAGACGCGATCGATGTTAATTTCTATATAATAGATGCTTTACACTCCCCGTAACAGTGTTTCAAACTTCTGCTTGAGAGAGCAGGATATGAAAATCAGTAACACTGGAAGTAGAAACAACCCTGGGATACTGTTCTGAATATTCAGGGAGGAAGACGCTGATATAAACCTTAATACAGAGGTGCTCCCTCTGGTGTGCACCGTGGGTGCCTGCACCCCCGTGAGGCTCCCAGAAGCTTCAGGAGGCGGGCGGGGGTGTGACTGGAGCCGATGTGAGGGGTCTGCACCCGGCGAGGGCAGAAAGCCAGTGGGCCCGGGGTGGCGGCTGGGGCCCGTCCTTGGTGCCTACACCGAAGGAGCTCCAGAGCCAGGGGGCGGGCCGGGGAGTCAAGCGGCTGGGAGCCAGTCATGGGGGTGCCTGCACCCGGCGGGGCTCCCAAGCCAGGGGCCCGGGCGGGGAGGTGGCGGCCAAGGAGCCGATCGCGGGGGTGCCTGCACCCCGGCGAGAGCTCAAGCTCAGGGGTGGGCAGGGTGGCGGCTGGGAGCCCGATGGCGGGGTGCCTGCACCCCGGCCGAGGCTCCCAAGCTGGGGAAGCTTGGGCAGGGGTGGCTGACTGGGGCGATCGAGCGTGCCTGCACTCCCCGGCGGGGGCTCAGGCTTCGAGGAGCCGACCAGGGGGGTGACAGCTGGGAATCACGATCTGGATATTTGGAAGAGTATCACAAAGGGATTGTACAGTGTCTGTGATACTGAGATTATCAGTCTCCCATCCTTGGAATATTGAGAAGGATGAAACAGGTGAATGTCCACCCTGAGCCACATTAGCGATTAATATCAGCCTGTGCACTCCATGAGTATTAGGAACAATATTCCAGACTGAGTGTCGCCTCCTGCTGTACAGAGTGCAATATCATCCTCTCCCTCAGCATAGTAATTACAATATCACTGGTAGGGAGCACACAGCCTCTAAATTATTATCATCACTCTACCTCAGTATACTAGGAACAGTATCTCCAGAAGAGCTGTAGCCTCGGGTGCCCATATTAGGACTAATAGCATAGGCTTCTTCGGAGGTATTAGGAACAATATTGCCGGGTAGCTATCCATTCATTGCTATGTTTGGGGTCATGTGATACTCTATGCCCCTTTATATTAGGATCAGTGTCACGTGGTGAGTGTACACCTACTGCGATATTAAGAACTAAAATCTGCTTTCCGTCCCTGGATATTAAGAACAGCATCACAAGTAGGTTTACACTTCCTGTGGAATTAGAGACCCCAATAATATGATTATTAATCGTAATGATTGATTTTAATAATTCTCAATGAGACTAAAAATTCATAGGCTACCTTTATTAATTATGGATAATGATTTTAAATACATGATTATGCATGTGTTCAATTAATTATTAATATTGATGTCATCAAATATTATTATTAGTTCCCTGTCTGAATAATGATTTGATTCCCAGCATCCCCTGGGTATTGATTTAAGTCCATTAATTGCTAATATCATAGCATTATTATTAATAGTGATATTACTAATAATTATTATTACAAATCGTTAACATTTTAAACCAGTATTAATTTTTGAGTCTCTTTATTGTGATCATTATTATCAATAATTATTATTAATATTCATATATTATAATATTAATGATTAATAGACTTATTGCCTGATATCCACCTGGGAGAGGGCGATGTTAATTTCTATATCACAGGCGATTGTACACCCCGTGATAGTGTTCGAATCTCGCTTGGTAGAGGAGGATATGACAATCAGTATCACTGAGTAGAAAAACAGTGGATAACATTCTGAATATTCAGGGAGGAAGAGGCTGATATGACTCCTAATATAAAGAGGGGCTAGACCCTCTGAGGGTGTGCACGGGGGTGCACAATGGTCTGAAGGAGTTGAAAATTTTTAAGATGGGAGATGATATAACTCACAATATCAAGAAAGGGCTGTGAGTCCACAAGGCTCAGAAGCCAGAGGCCCGGGCGAGTGGCGGCTGGGAGCCCGATCGCGGGGGTGCCTGCACCCCGGCGAGAGAACTCCCAAGCCAGGGGGCCCGGGCGGGGGTGTGACTGGGGAGCCCGTCATGAGGTACCTGCACCCCGGCGAATCCCAAGCGGGGGCAGGCGGCCGGTGGCGGCCTGGAGGCCGATCGCGGGGAGTGCCTGCACCCCGGCGAAGAAACTCCCAGAAGCAGAGAGGCCGGGCTTGTGGCCGGCTGGGGAGCCGATCGTGAGGGGGTGCCTGTTTTTGTATTTTTAGTAGAGATGGGGTTTCACCATATTGACCAGGCTGGTCTTGAACTCCTGACCTTGTGATTCACCTGACTCGGCCTCCCAAAGTGCTGGAATTACAGATGTGAGCCACTACGCCTGGACTGTAAATACTTTAAGCTCAATAGAAATGAATCTTGCTATTATTGTCGATGATAAAATCTTTCATTCTTTGCTTTTCCTTGGTTTTTGACCTAGAAATTGAATCAATTCTGTTCTCTCTTTTTAAAATCTTGAACGTGTGAAATTGCTGATATTTTAATATGTTGCTGATGTTTGATCTATGTGAATGGTAGCTTCCTACGGTTTCTTCTAATAGTTAAAACTCTATCAAATGGCCAGACACAGTGGCTCATGCCTATAGTGCCAGCACTTTGGGAGGCCAAGGTGGGCAGATCACCTGGGGTCAGGAGTTTGAGACCAGCCTGGCCAACATGGTGAAATCCTGTCTCTACTTAAAATATAAAAATTGGCAGGAGAACCACTTGAACCCGGGAGAGGAAGGTTGCAATGAGCTGAGATTGCATCAGTGTACTCCAGTCTGGGCAACAGAATGAGACTCTGACAAAAAACAAAACAAAAAAAAAAAACTATATCAAAGTGATATATTTGTATAGTGAAACCCCAGACAGTGCCGCTAAGTGAATGACGATATAATACTCTTATTTCTTATTTTACTACAACGTTAGTTTCTCAACAATCACTCCACCTGCTGGTTTGGTCATTTTTCCCATTGGGATTGGTTTCCCTTAAATGTCTGGTGATTCTTCATTGTTCATTTAATGTGACACAGGAAGAGAAGAGGTCTGTTATCATTAGTAAAAGGCTCGTCTAGAGGTTTTTTCCGGGAGTAGATAGGGTTTCCACATGTTAGTAAGTGATGCCTCTGGTCTAGATGGTTTCCTTTCTCTGGAGAAAAACTTCTCCTCTCCTCTCTGGAAGGCAGGTGCTTGCTCTTGGTTGTTGGTGTTCTACTCACTGGTTACCTGAGGGTTGGGGTGCAGGCATCAGTGAGGGAGGATTATAAGGGTTGACTGTTAATGTACAGATTTTAATCAACCCTCCTGTTTTCTGATGCCTGCCTCACTTCTCCGCCCCTCACCCCCAGGAAGGTCCACAGATGACGCTCCTTCTCAAGGCTGTGAGGCCATCAAATCACTTTTTTGTCTCTGCTGCTCTCTCTACGTGATGGATAACCATCATGGTTTCTTGGGAGGTAAAGGAAACAAGTGGGTCAGTATTTGGTCTACCATCTTTAAGTTGAAAGCTTCTTCTTCCAACTGAAGCTAGAATAACAAAGCTTGAGAAAGGGTTTTTTAAATATCTAGTATCTCAAATTTTGGGGACAATTTGAACATCTTAAGGCACTAAGTTACTGAGTTTTCTGAAAAGGGTGATGGGGGAACCATTAATTAATTAATTAATCTCTGCTTTGTTTTAAATATATTGCACCAGGTTTGTGTATTACAATTCACCTCAAAAATTACCTGCAGATTTAATTTTGATATATTATTTTCTTTGAAGAAATAGCTTAACACTCTTCAGTGCTGCATTTACGGTGGCCAAATCTTTGGAGACAAAATTATTTCTCTCTATGTAAATTAAAGATGTTGTACTGAAAAATCATTCCTTTAAATTTTTTAGATCTTTCTGGTTTCTAGAACCTTTTTGTGCAGAGCAATGACCTTATATTTCCACAATATTCCTATTAAACACTTAGCTGTGGGCCTGAAGGAAATGTGCAGTTCTGTTAGAAAAAAGGTGGAGAAGGTAGTATCACCATTCCTCTTTCATGGATGGGCAAACAGGTTCAGGAATTTTCCAGAACTGAGGTTTTCTATCTTATAATTGGGTGTTCTTTGTCTCACAACATGCACTTCATCCTTCTGTATGGATTTCTTTGTTGAGGCTGACCGTGAATTTCGTCTTTCACATGCTAAGTACACATTAATTTCTCTTATCCTTTATTCCCACATAGTGTCTGAGTGATTTTGAGAGGGTCTTGTATGACACTTGATCCTCAGGTGCTTAATGGCAAAATGGATCCACTCTCTTCCAGGTAACCCTGGCTCTAGGCCCTTTTTCCATGTCCTGGCCTTCCCCAGCGATCCCTGGAGCCCTCTGCTGACCAAAACTCACAGTGAAGCACCACCCGAATGGTGACCGTGAAGGGTTCCCGAGTTTGGGACACGTTATTCCTCTTCTGTAAACTGCACCACTTTCAGATAGACTCTCAAAAGCAAAGGCACGAAAATTATGATTAGATTAATGATCTTTCAGAGGTTGCCTATCCTTTGAAGTCATCTATGTGAGCCAGTAGTTTTCAAAATGAGTTGCAGGCTTCATATCCTCAAATGTTGCATTTAAATTCTAGTTAAAAATGGTTTCACCACTGTATTTTTCCATTCTAAGACAGATTTTTTTCCATGCTTTACTTATTCTGGAGTTAGCCTGCATCTTAAATTGATCCACTGCATTTCATATGATGAGATCTCTTCTGTTCTTCTAAAAAATTATCAATAGTTTTGTGATGGATATTGATTTAATAGCATCTCAGAATGTAAAACATCCAGGTTACAATCATTAACTCTTCTACACTATTTACATGCAAGAAGGCAATATTTCTTTCTTTTTATAAGCCAAATTATATCTAGCAGAAACTCCCGTTAATATCGGATGTGGAAGGTGCAAATTCACGGAAGTTCCTCGTCATATTCTGCGCCAGACACTGGAGGCTGGGATGGTGACCTTTCATGCTCCTCACCTTCCTGTCTCACTACTTTTCCTGTGACTGCTGACTGCTGGCCCTTTACTCTGAAGGGAGTGAGAGGACCACTGCCCTGGCACTGGGAGGACCCTTCCTCACAGCACAAGAAGTGCCAGGGAGGCAGCGATCACATGCGGAACCCCTTGTACACCAACAACACATCTGGGGAACTGCGTGACTAGAGGGCCTAGCCATTAGGAATGCTACTGTTCTGGGAATCTCCCGGCATCCTCATTTTGTTTCCCATTGGCTAGTCCAGCTTAACCCTTAGATGATTCCTAGATCTCCTAGAAAATACCCTGGAAGTAGTTATCAGGCAAATTCTCTTTTCCTCTTTTAAACTCCTAAAGGCTATATTGTGTGTGTGTGTGTGTGTGTGTGTGTGTGTGTGTGTTACAGAAAGACCTAATCTGCAAAAGCACAGCTTGGCTTTCAGGAAATAGATGGGAAAAGTGCTGCTTTATTATTTCCTGGTGCCTCCAAAGCGTACACACAAGAGGATATAGAAGTTAATTACTTTCTCTAATAATTCCATCTGTAACATTGAGCATTTAAAAGTTTTAATAATACATTTAAATACCATGCCCATAGAAGTGCATCATAAAAGATAGCATTAATGAAACAATTAAATGTTTCAACTTAACCTGTCTTCTTGTAAGCCATGAAATAAATTTCTCCCATTATCTCTATGTATATGTTTACCATTTGTGCAAATATACCACTGAATAGAGATTGTAGACAATTTTTATTTTGACAACAGTCCACTCATGTAAAATTACACACAAAAATAGTACTGTAACCCAGGTGCATTGCCAGATCCAAGTAAACGTGAGCCAAGGCCCATTTGTTCATGCATGTGTTTTTATAATTTTGTCTGTTCCTTTTCTAACTTACATGTTTATAATACAGAATGTGAGAAGAGTTAGCTCTTTGTAGTTATTTAGCTTTAAGACATAGAAAACTGTTCTAGAATCTTTAAAAAGTAATTGCAAGAATTTTTGAAAGCTTCTTGAAATTACAAGTCAAGATTTTAAAAAAATTATTATTCTTTGAAACTACATTTCTGTATACATCAAGATTTATCAATAGCATATAAAATAAATCAATAGCAACAAAATAAAATGGGAAAGGATGGTAATGGCCACCTCATATTGCTTATTTCTTTTTTTTTTTTTTTTTTTTTTTTTTTGGAGATGGAGTCTCGCTCTGTCGCCCAGGCTGGGGTGCAGTGGCCCCATCTCTGCTCACGGCAAGCTCCACCTCCTGGGTTCACGCCATTCCCCTACCTCAGCCTCCCGAGTAGCTGGGACTACAGGCGCCCGCCACCTCGTCCAGCTGATTTTTTTGTAATTTTTTAGTAGAGAGGGGGTTTCACCGTGCTAGCCAGGATGAATTGATAGATCTCCTGACCTGAAGTGATCTGCCGTCGGCCTCCCAAAGTGCTGGGATTACAGGCTTGAGCCACCTCGCCTGGCCTTGCTTATTTCTTTTGTAATAACTAAGTCATATAAATTGAGCTCACAAAAATATTTATATTAATAAAATTATAATTTATCATTGGTAATGTTTGAGTTTTTCTTGTACATTTTTATGTAGCAAGAAAAACAGTTTTTACTGTTAAAAATGGTTTTTAAAAAATCAGAGCAAGCCTAAGCGCCTTCATTTTATAAATACAATAACCTGAAGCTCATCAGTGCTGGTGACTCACACAGGCACACACTTAGCTTTGCTGGATGTCAGCTCAGGATCCAGAATGCATTTGAACAATTCAGGCTAAATTAATAAATGCACTTTAAAATAGGCCCATATTAATCCCAAAATAACTAAACTTGTGGAATTTGTAAAATAAGATGTTTATGAATGAGGACATGGCATTTCGCCTTAGTTCTGATTCCCCCCCTTTCTGAAAGCAGAATCTACAGTCTATTTTCCCATTGCTAGATTTCAGAGGAGAGCCTGGTGTCACTTACAGCAGACATTGCAGATGCCTCAGCATTTCGGATGAAGACATGGTAAAGACCTTCTTTGTTTACCTTTGTTTTCCAGGGGAGAAAACACAGGTTGGATCTAAACTCAATCCTCCTATTGAAATATTTTAATGACACTGAAAGAGGCTGTTGCATTTGGCAGATGCAGGTGGAGCCATGCGGTCCTGCACTGAAGCCCTTCAGTCCTGACTTCTGAGTGGAGCTAGAAGAGAATTATATTAATGTGTTTGCACTACTTGCTCAATTGTAAAGCATAACAAATATATTTAAGACATGTTTTTTAAATGAGAATAAAATAGTTTAACAATGTTTACACACCTATTTTAGTTATGACATTCTCTAATCTATTTTTATCCTCACAACCATGGAAGCGGCTCCACCATCTCCGTTTCAGAAAGTAGACAGTAACTGAACAACACTATCTTCTTTTAAAAAACATTTATTTCATTATAAAAGTTTATGGTTTATGTAATTAATACCTTTTTGTGGTCTGCATTCAATGGGTGTGGGCATCTGCACACTGTCGTGGGTCCACCGTTGTGGAATCGCACACAGTGGTCTCACTGCCCTAAACAGCCAGGGCTCTCTGCCCATCCATCCTTTCCTCTCCCCAACCCCTGTCAACCATTGATTATTTTGCTATCTATCTAATTTTCCCTTTTCCAAAATGTCACATAATGCCCACAGCAATGAATGCGGGTTTCTGTTGCTCCACATCCTCACCAGCATTTGGTGTTTTTGGTCTTGTGGATTTTTGCCATTCTAATAGGTATGTAGTGGTATCTTACTGTTGTCTTAATTGACAATTCCTAATAAGACATTATACAGAGCATCTTTTCATATACTTAATTTCCATCTGCATATCTGTTCAGCTTTTGCTCATTTTTGATTGGGTTGTTTTCTTATTGAGTTTTAAGAGTTCTTTGCATATATGAATCCTTAGATATATTTTGCAAATATTTTCTCACAGTCTCTGGTTTGTCTTTTTATTCTCTTAACAGTATCTTTCACAAAACTAAAGTTTTTTTATGTTAAAGTTCAACTTCCCAATATTTTTCTTCGTGGATAATGCTTTTGGTGTTGTATCTAAAAGAATCACCAAATCCAAGGTTATCTAGAGTTTTTCCTTATGTTATCTTCTAGGAGTTTGAAAATTTTGCATTTCATATATTGATCTAATATCTACTTTGCATTGACTTTTGTAAAAGGTGTAAGGTCTGTTTATAGATTCATTTTTTTTTTTTTTTTGCACATGGATGTCCATTTGTTCCAGCACCATTTGTTAAAAAGACTCTCCTCTCTCCATTGGATTGCCTTTGCTCCTTTGTCAGAGATCAGCTGGCTGTATTTCAGTCTGTTTCTGGGCTCTCTGTTTTGTTTCACTGATGTATGTGTATATGTCTTCTGTTTTCCCTTCAGTTTAAAAAAGTAAATTTGCTACCTCAATTTGCTTATGAATTCTCATTTGTAAACAGAAAGCATAAATTAATGCCTGAGTATATTTTAGGGTAGATGTTGCCTTGAATACAATGAGCAGAATGAGATATAATTTTAAAGTGAATATAAAAATTTAGACCATAGTGTTAACAGATTTGCGAACTAGTGATATCAGTGACAGAGTCCATTGCAATATTGCTTCATCCTTTGGCTCAGCTCTGCTTCACACCAGGTAACTACCAATCCCTTTTGTGATTCGTTCAAGGATTTCTGTGGGGTGGAAAGTAGAAATATGATATCAGTGGAGGGAGGCAGCGGACACGGGCTGGAGCAGTCAGTCTCAGTGGTCCACAGCATAGCCTGTGGCAATACCTAGAGGGTGATGGAAACAGAGACAGGATGCAAATGAGGTGGGTGCTGGCCCTAGGGTTCCCAGTGTTTCCTGGTTCCCATGGTCTATAAGACATCTGAAATGAGACCTTCCGGGCTTTGGGGGGCCCCTGTGGGATTGGAAAATGAGGAAGTGAGCAGTGACAGTCTAGACTGATTATTAGAGGTAGGTCTCTCATTTTTCAGCAACCAAGGAGCCTTTGATTAGTAGTGAAATTGTGGCACCCCAACAATTGTGGAGTGGAATGTCCTGCCACTCTGGAGGGGTGATGGCTCAGGGTCAAGACTGAACTAATTAGAAAAAGAAATGCACTCCAGGAATATCAAGTCCAAAACGAAGCTCTTCAAACCATCTGGGAAGAGAAAACAGCATGACAAAGAAAGGTATATTTGTCTGATCCCAGGAATCAATATAAACATCCATGATAACCCCACCTGTTTTTAAAATATATGATTTGGATGAAACAAGAGAAAGAGACTGATTGTTGCTGAGTCCCTGTTGCAGTCCCGATACAGCTGGAGATGCCCTGTTCCCCTGCTCCCCTGCTCTCCTGCTCTCCTGCTCTCCTGCTCTCTTTATTTTGTTGATGCTCATGAGGACCCTGATGTCTGAGGAAGAAGGTTCCCGTCCAGCTCTGCCCCTGGTGTGTCATGTGCAGGCCTTGTCAACGCACACGAGAACCTGACAGGGTGAGTGTTATAACCGTAATCATAGAAAAGAAAACGTCTCTAAAGTCTTTAGCATCTTGACCGAGTTCGGACACTTGAAGCACAGAGTTTAGATGCAGCCCGTCTTCTCTTGACAGCCTCAGCACCACGTGCCTGGGTGACCCACGCACGATTTTGACTAACCCTCGTGGTTGGCTCATGGCACAGCGTGGAGCGAAATGGCCCACTGACCTTTTCAGACACTTGAACAATTCGTGATATAGTGTATGCGGTCACTCCCAGTGAGTTCTATTGTTCAGTTTAATAGAATACATAATTCTGAGTTTATTATGAATAAAGGGAGATTTCTTGTGGTTTTTAAGAATATGAAGCTTATCTATTTTGTATACAAGTTGGAAGTTCCAATACTATAGGAAGCATAAGCGCAGGTTATAATGATAGGTCTTTTATATGACTGAATTCACATCAAACTGAATCGGTAACTCTGGCGGTATGAACAGGGTGAGACATTAAACATTTAATGAAAAGAATTCCTTTCTTAGGTCACAGCAAGGACTAAATATGTCTAATTATCATGTCCGCTAAGAAGATGTATTGTGACATTTGCAGTTAATCACTCATTCAGTTCCAAGGGTATTTATTAATTGTCTGCTCTGGGCATAACAACAATTGGAAGCAGTATGTTCACATGAAAAAAAACTTACCTGAGGCTCTAAGTCACAACTTTCCATGACCAGCACACATTTCTGATTTGAAATACATATCTAAAGCTTCAAATGCATAAATAGATATCCCAATCTAGAACTAAGTTAATAGTTGCTTAGAATTAATTGTTTAAATTATCCTGGGAATCAGAAAGATATGTCTACAGCAAGCTTTAATAAAGGTTATATTAGAATTAATAAACTTTAGAAGACCAGAACACTCTTAATATAAGCATATTACTACCTAGGCACTGTTTAAATACATCTGCAACCCTACTATTTTTAGATTTAGGTGATGTTCAATCCTTAAATTTGGAGATTCCAGTGTTAGAGCTCTAGACTATGAAATTTGGATGTTTTTCTAAAATTTTTGAGTTTTTATCCAGAAATACATATTTTCCTGGCACTGAGAACTGCAAGAAATTTCACTTGGAGTCTCCAAATAGTCAGCCATGTGTGATGTCAACATCAATGTAATAGATACTATCACAAACATCCTGTGACTTTTTTTTTTTTAAATACTTTAAGCTCTGGGATACATGAGCCCAGAGCACGTGCGGAGTTTATTACACAGGTATACGTGCCATGGTGGTTTGCAGCTGTCAACCCATCATCTATGTTAAGGTGTTTCTCCCTAATGCCATCCTTCCCCTAGGCCCCGACCCTGCAACAGGCCAGCGTGTGTGATGTTCCCCTCCCTGTGTCCATGTGTTCTCATTGTTCAACTCCCACTTATGAGTGAGAACATGCGGTGTTTGCTTTTCTGTTCCTGTGTCAGTTTGCCAAGAATGATGGTTTCCAGCTTCATTATGTCCCTGCAAAGGACATGAACTCATCCTTTTTTATGACTCGTAGTATTCCATGATGTATATATTACTTTATTTTCTTTATTCAGTCTATCATTGATGGGCATTTGGGTTGGTTTCCAGTCTTTGCTATTGTGAATAGTGCTGCATTAAACATACGTGTGCATATGTCTTTATAGTAGAATGATTTATAATCCTTTGGGTATATACCCAGTAATGGGATTGCTGGATCAAATGGTATTTCTGGATTCTAGATCCTTGAGGAATTGCCACCTCAATATTTCCACAATGGTTGAACTAATTTACTCTACCAACGGTGGAAAAGCGTTCCTATTTCTCCACATCTCTCAGCATCTGTTGTTTCCTGACTTTTAATGATGCAGCCATTCTAACTAGCATGGGTTGGTATCTCATTATTAACTTTGATTTGCATTTCTCTAATGACCAGTAGCCAGTGACCTTTTGTTTATGTTTGTTGGCCCACATAAATGTCTTCTTTTTGAGAAGTGTCTGTTCATATCCTTCACCCACTTCTTGATGGTTTTTTTTCTCCTTGTAAATTTGTTTAAGTTCCTTGTGGATTCTGGATATTAGCCCTTTGTCCGATGGATAGATTGCAAACATTTTCT
The DNA here is from genome assembly GCF_008728515.1 of Papio anubis. Classification (NCBI taxonomy): domain Eukaryota; kingdom Metazoa; phylum Chordata; class Mammalia; order Primates; family Cercopithecidae; genus Papio; species Papio anubis. Next base: position 3,248 of record NW_022161317.1, on the reverse strand, counting down.
CCCATTCTGTAGGTTGCTGCCTGTTCACTCTGATGAGAGTTTCTTTTGCTAGCAATACGTAACTTGCAGCAGTGTATGTGAGAATCACGGGCATGCCCGGCTACAGTCTCTGAACGCTGGGGCTCCCTTTAAGGAAACTGGCAAAAGAGACTGCAGGAACTGTATTCCCTGGGGCCAGAGATCTCGTGAAGGGAAACCTGGGATTCCTTGGGATCAGATGAGGGCCGGGCCGGAAGGGAGGGGCGGGTGGGGACAGCTGTGTTTCCAGATAAGGCTTTCTCATACTGGGTAGCAGCGCCTACACAGGCGGAGATCCCTGCATCTCACTCGCAGGGTTTGACCAGTGGCCAGAGGTGGGACTGGCCAGGCTCCTCCCAACCAACCTGGGAGTAAGTGACACTGAGTGAGGGATCCCCGGGCCACCTCCTCACTGGCTGGCGGCTCTCCTGACACCAATGAAAGAGAGGCTGGTGTGGAGCTGACCTTGGGTCCCAATGGGGGACACTCAGCTGCAGGCTGCAGGGTGTGGTGGTCAGTGTACTGGGCTCATGGTCCGGCCTCTTACCTGCTGTGTGGACGTAAGTGTGGCCAGACACTCTAACCTCTCTCTAGCTCTATTTCTCTCAATGGCTAAGCCAGGGACACCACAGCCCTACAGATCCGTGGGCACAGTGGCCTGAAGGTTAAAGGCAAGGGTGGCATGAGTTCCACAGCAAGAACTCTTGAGCAGGGAGAGCAGGGAGCTGCCCAGGGAGTTCCACCACCATCTCCCCTCTGGCCGCCGAGGAAACCGAGGCTCATGGTGACCTGGCCCAGGTCTGTTGCACTCAGGGTCCTTCTCATCCCCAAGATCAGAGGGCTTCTACCAGGGAAGGAGCTGGCCCCTAGACACAGCCCAGGAAGCACACAGGGAAGGATGCCCTGGGGACTTCGGTGTGTTATTGCAAAAAAAAAAATTATTGCTATTTGAACTCTGCTTTCATGCCTCCATTTCCCAGAAAATGAGCCACGGAGACACCAGGAGAGGAAGGAGACCATCCTCCTTGCACAAAACCCACTCCCTCGGATGCTGTCCTCAGCGAGGGTGGCTGGGGGCCAACCAGGGGGCCCACCTGCAGAGTGGCAGAGGAGGTAGGTTGACCCTGCGGACGTTGAGCTCTGTGGCGAAGGTCCTGGCCTTCTGGTAGAAGAGGATAGACTTCTCGTGGTCCAGGAGGAAGTTGTGGGAGATGGTGGCCGGCCACGTGTAGATCTTCAGCCGTGCCTTCTTGTTGCCCAGGTCCACGGCAACTGCCAGTGCCAGCTGGTAGTACCCGGCTGCATCAAAAGGGGTCCTGAAAGGGACAGGCCATGCTCAGCAAAAGGGGGACTCGGAGCCCGTCTTCCCAGACGCCGTTCCTGTCTCCAGGTCATTCCACATGTCCAGCCAATGCTGGCTCACCCCAGGAGCCCCGAAGCCTGTGACACTGCTGTGGTCTCAGCTGCAGGAGGTGGGGATGACCCTGACACCCCTGGAAGCCTTCCTGACTGTCCCTATGCCCCATTCACCCCAAGCCTCCTGCCCCAGTCCCACCCTCTCTGCAGGCAGTGGCTGCTTTCCCCATGGGCTGAGGTCAGGGGAGATCCTGCCTGCTCTGAGAGTTCCATGCACGACCCGTGGCTCCAAGCCACAGCAGGGGCACAGCGTTGAGTGACCCAGGCTCCCCTCTGGCCCCTGTCCATGCTGACCATTTCCAGGCCCTCCACGGGACAGGCCAGGTACAAAACCATCTCACAGGTGTCCTCTCTGGCAATGTTCCCTGAAATATTGATGGAGTGTGACTCCCCAGACATCCACTCCTGTTTTCAATGCATCTTTGGCTCAAACTCACCATACCTGGGTTGGGATGCTGTCTCCCAGACCTCCTCCTTGACCCTCCCATCCCCCACCCGGCTTCTCCCCAGGCACCTCCTCCACATGGGGGTCACCCAAGGGACCTCTCTAAGACCCATGCCTGGCCTGTTCCTCTTTACCATCTCAAGATGGCTCCCAGGGCCAATGACAAAGTCCAAGATGCAGCAGTCCATTCCCTCACTGCCCCACCCCACACTCGGAGCAGGGGCGTGAGAAGGCCCCGAGTCACCGCCACTGCTCATCCAATGCCCCCGGCCCAGCCGAACACTGGACTCTGTGCTGGGTGCGTGGTTGAGCCTAACGTCCTTGCTCCCAGTCTGAGGGACCTGGGAGTGAACACTGACCACACAGGGTGGCCCGGGCTGTGGCAGAGGGAAGCCCAGGAGGCCCCAGACTCAGCCGGGGGTGGAAGGCAAAGGCTTCCTGAAGGGGTGGGGGCTTCCCAACTAAACAGAAAGGAGCCAGCCAAAGCATATGTCTCTGCGTGTGCTTGAGCATGTTTGTGTGCCTGTGTGTGCGTGTGCCTGTGTCTGTGTGCATTTGCATGTGCATTTCCATGTGCCTGTAGTATGTGCAGTAGCTAGTGAGTGGCAGGCTGAGCCAGGACACACCTAATCCACCCTATTCCAGGGCTCACTCTCACACTCTCACGTGTAGACTAAAGGGGACCCCATTTTAGAGGCAATTGGCAAAGATGCCCATTTACCCCTGCTTCTCTGCCAGCCTTCCAGGCTCCATCCAGCCCGGCTTTTTCTCCCACTCCTCTGGGCCCTGGGTCCAGAGCCTCCTATACAAGGAGGAGGGTGTAGCCTTGGAAAGACAGCCACCCTTGGGGAATTCCAAGGCGGCCTCCCTGTGGGAAGCTGGCCTGCGCTGACAGCATACTCACGATGAGGCCCAGAGGGCTGTGCATGGGAAGGAGGTGAAGGAGGACTGTGCATGGGAAGGAGGTGAAGGAAGGTTGTGCATGGGAAGGAGGTGAAGGAAGGTTGTGCATGGGAAGGAGGTGAAGGAGGGCTGTACATGGGAAGGAGGACTGTGCATGGGAAGGAGGGCTGTGCATGGGAAGTAGGTGAAGGAGGCCTCTGCCCCTCGACCCCAACCGTGGACTTTGGCCTCTCAGGTACTACTTGGCCCTTTCCTTTCTCCTGGACAGGCGGGGTGGGCGGTAGGCTTGACCAAGAGAGATAAAGGCCTCTTCTGGGAGGCTCATCCCCCTGGGTCCCAGGCGAGCTCCTGAGCGGTAAGCAGCGTCCCTCTGGGCCTGACACCTGGCACCTTCCTGTCTGGCTGGGACTTGGGAGACGACAGGGACCACTTCTGACCACCAGGTGTCGCCAGCACTGGGCAGGGG
>NW_022161316.1:0-18513 GCF_008728515.1 Papio anubis | reverse complement strand
TGTCAAAGGCCTTTTCTGCATCTATTGAGATAATCTTGTGGTTTTTGTCTTTGGTTCTGTTTATATGCTGGATTACGTTTATTGACTTGCGTATGTTGAACCAGCCTTGCATCCCAGGGATGAAACCCACTTGATCATGGTGGATAAGCTTTTTGATGTGCTGCTGGATCCGGTTTGCCGGTATTTTATTGAGGATTTTTGCATCAATGTTCATCAGGGATATTAGTCTAAAATTCTCTTTTTTTGTTGTGTCTCTGCCAGGCTTTTGGTATCAGGATGATGTTGCCCTCATAAAAGGAGTTAATTATATGATGATATAACATATAAGTATGTGATTACATACAGCAAATGAAACATTCAACAAGGTGAAAAGGCAACCCACAAAATGGAAGAAAATATTTGCGAACTACCCATCTGACAAGTGATTAATAACCAGATTATATAAGGAGCTCAAACAACTCTGTAAGAAAAAAGTCTAATAATCCAATTTTAAATGGGGAACATATATGAACAGTCACTTCTCAAAAGAAGACACAGAAATGGCAAACAATTATATAAAAATGTGTTCAGCATCACTGATCATCAGAGAAATGCAAATGAAAACTACAATGAGATAGCATCTCACCCCAGTTAAAATGTCTTATTCCAAAAGACAGGCAATAGCAAATGCTGGCAAGGATGTGGAGAAAAGGGAACCCTTGTACACTGTGAGAATGAAAATTTGTACAACCATTATGCAGAATAATTTAGAAGTTCCTCCAAAAACTAAAAATTGAGCTACTATATGATTGAGCAATCCCACTGCTGGGTTTATATCCAAAAGAAAGGAAATCAGTATATTGAACAGATATCTGCATTCCCATGTTTATGGCAGCACTGTTCAAAATAGCCAAGATTTGGAAGCAACCTAAGTGTCCACCAACAGATGAATGGATAAAGAAAATATGGTACTTTTACACAATGGAGTAATATTCAGTAATAAAAAAGAATGTGATCCTGTCATTTGCAACAACATGGATGGAACTGGAGGTCATTATGTTAAGTGACATAAGGTAGGGACTGAAAGACAAAAATAACATGCTATCACTTATTTGTGGGATCTAAAAAATCAAAACAGTTGAATTCATGGAGATAGAGAATAGAATGACGATTATCAGAGGCTGGGAGGGAAATTGGTGGTGGGGGGAAGGACATGTGATGGTTAAGGTGTCAAAAAAAATAGAATGAATGAATGACTGAGACCTACTATTTCATAGCACAACAGGGAGACTATAGTCCATAATAATTTAAGTTTACATTTAAAAATAACTAAAAGAGTATATAATTGGATTGTTTGTAATACAAAGGAGAAATGTCTGAATGGATGGATATCCAATTTTGCATGATGTGACTATTATACACTGCATACCTGTACCAAAATATCTTATGGACTCCATAAACATACACACCTACTTTGTACCCACAACAATTAAAAATCAAAATATCAAAAAAAAGAGTGGTGATGATAATGACAGTCGGGCTATTTACAATGACTCACACCTGTAATCTCGGCTACTTACTGGGCTGAGCCCAGGAGTTCAAAAATAGCTTGAGCTATGTCATAATAATAATAATAATAATAACAATTAGTATTTTTTGAGAACTTGCTATCAGCCAGGCACTGATGAATTGCATTGACACGCAACGTAGTCTCTTGGAATCACCCAATGCTGTGTATTTGCTGATTGGAGACAAAGGGACAGTCACTGAGAAGACAGCAACATTAGGAGGAAGAAAGAGAAACCATGAAGATTCTGGACAGTCTGTTTTCTATGGAACTGACCCATCCCCAGGAAAGCAAGAACCTTAATTTCAGGTCATTGATCTGTTCCAGGAGATTTGTCTCCATGATCTGGGAACATCACTAACTAGGTCTCTCCGATGACGCGCGCGCTTTTTTTTTTTGAGACTGAGTTCCTGGCTCTGTCGCCCAGGTTGGGAGGCGGGTCGGGATCTCAGCTCACTGCAAGCCCGGCCTCCGGTTCACGCCATTCTTCCTGCTCCTCAGCCTCCCGAAAGAAGCTAGACCACAGGCGCCCGCCACTTCACCGCTAGTTTTTTGTATTTTTAGTAGAGGTTTCACCTTTGTTAGCTTTTCATTGTGGGATGGTCTCGATCTCCTGACCTCGCGGATCCCGCCTCTGCCTCAGCCTCCCCAAAGTGCTGCTGGGATTACAGGCTTGAGCCACCGGGCCTCCTGCCTTCCTTTTTCTTTTTTTTTTCACAGAGTTTTGTTCTTGCTGTCTGCTTTGGAGTGCAATGGCGCAATTCTGCTCTCACCCCAACCAATCACCCTGAGTTCAAGCGATTCTCCTGCCTCAGCCTCCTGAGTAGCTGGAATTACAGGCATGTAGCACCACGCCTGGTGAATTTTGTATTTTTAATAGAGATGGGGTCTCTCCATGTTGGCTAGGCTGGTCTCGAACTCCCGACCTCAGGTGATCCACCCGCCTTAGCCTCCCAAAGTGCTGGGATTACAGGTGTGAGCCACCGCGCACAGCCAGGGAATCAAATTTCAACATGAGTTTCGGTGGGGACAAACTATGTGCCAATGTATCCCAGGTGCCACAGCAAATTGATAGAGGCACCATGGGATATTTTTAATTTTCTTGTGAAACACTGTGGCATCTATCAGATACCATGTGAACTACTAGCTTGAGATAATTTGGTTTCATCATCAGATTGTTACATTCTTTTCAATGATGTCATAGTTTTCAGGCTGGATTTTTAACATTTGCTATCATAAAGAGCAAGTACCACATGAAAATCAATGTGAAATAAGAAACCCAGGGCTCCCTCTGATACGTACTTTACCCCAGAAGCAGCAGCCCTGTGGACCCAACTGAGACATGCTCAGAAACTAACCCAGTGGCCTCTTTTATGCCTACCGATTCTTTCCTAACATCCACTTATATCAAAAAGATATATGAAGACCATCTGAGCTGATGCCTACTGGCTACAGACAAATGCAAATAATGAAAGTCATGAGCCTCCCAGAGGTCTCAAAGATCATATCTCTGATCAAAACCATCTCAATGCCTTTATGTCACCTTTCCAACAGTATTCAAGCAGTGGTTCACTCAGTGTGTTTGTTAATTGGTCTTAGTTCCCTATCTGCAAAATGTTTTTCTGCCAAGAGTCATGCTCAATGCCTAAGCACACTGGAGCTCACACTTTCAGATTCTTTCAGCTTCCATAGTTGCATTTCTCCTGCAGGAGAGATAGGCTTGTTAACACAAGAGCAGCACCACAGTTTCTGTTCCAAGGAATTATGGAAATGGATTCTGTATCTGGCGCTTTTCTGGGATTTCAAGCAACCAAATTTAAAATTATTGTATTAAATCATAGCCTAATGCAATGAATCTCCAGGCAAATTTTAAAGGGGTAAAGTCCTGTTGACAAACTTCATTAATTTTGTCTAAAGATGAAAATAACAGAAAAAATGGAGCAGAAAACATCTAAAGAGATGCGACGCCAAAATAAGGGTTCATTTAAAGCTTTCCATTCAGTAAGTAGAGCAAGTGATTGACTCCTTCAGCAAAGGGCAGAGAATTTGCTAACTTATGAAACCACTGAATATTGGAGATGGAAGGGGTCTTAGAGTTTCCCATGTTTCTTATTTTCAGATCAGAAAATTGTGACTGGAGGGATAAGTGAGGAAGCATGGTATAAATAAAACATAAGTTTTAGCATCAGGGTAACATGAGTGCTAATCTCAGGTAATCAGTGACCACCTTGGAAATGCTCCAGGGCTTCCTCAACTCCCTGATCTGTGGTGTTTCCTTTGCTGGAGTCACTAACATCTCCATCACAGAGTGGTTGAGGGTTTCATATGTGATGGCACAAGGCCCAGCACATGGTCAAAACTGGATCTTCCCATCACCTTTTTATTTCTTTGCCCAAAGCACACTTGAGACAGAACAGAGAGTGAACCATAGGGCTCCATTCCCTAGTCTAATTCTCTGTCTGTTCCCTGGATACACCCAGAATCTCTGCCCCTCTTGGCAGTTGTTTAGACTAAAATATCTTTGACCAATAATATCACAAGGGTGTCTTTATGCCAAGATGCTGGTCATGAAATTCTAAAAGGGTCAAACCCTGTGGGTTCTTCTCCCAGATATAAGGACAGATGTGTGTTATTCACTTCTCATTTCCTACCCTGGTCCACATCCTGACTCAAGGACATTTCCAGATGACCAACTTGATTTCCTCAAACATGATGTTTCTCAGAGGTTGAAGAAGAAACATAATCTACAGAAAACTCGAAAACAGTGGTGTTGTAATAACGATTTGTTTCTTCCATTCTGGCATTCCTCCAAACAGACCAAAATCAATCTACTTTTCATTTTTTCGGGGAAATTCATTTTTGTAAATGTATCAGACCAGAGCAGGGAAACTTATTTTGTATTAATACAGAAGTGCTACTTCTAACGATAAAATTTAAAAAAAGAAAGAAGGAGGGAAGGAAAGAGGGAGGGAGGGGGAGAAGGAAGGAAGGAGGGAAGGAAGGAAGGAAGGAAGGAAGGAAGGAAGGAAGGAAGGAAGGAAGGAAGGAAGGAAGGAAGGGGACTGAGTCGAGACTGGAGGGATAAGTGAGGAAGCATGGTGGTATTAATACAAAATAAACTTTAGGAAGAAAAGATGAAAGTCTGTTGGGAGGGAAGGATAAAGAAAAAAGAGAAAAGAGGAAACAATAGGAAAGAGTAATTACAGCAAGATATTTCCCAAATCATAAGATGAAAGCAGAAAGACAGCTAAAGCAGGCTTTCCCTTCCACTCTCACCCCTTACCTCATTTTCTCCCCTTACTTTCACACTCCTTGCCATTGCCAACATTGTTTGCCCCACTTGGAAAAGTCTCTCTCAAGCACTCTGCTTTTTCAAATCCTGCCCATGCTTTAGGGCACAACCTGAATCCCAGCTATTCTGCAAAGCCATTCCTGATCTCTCTGCATAGAAGAGAGCTGTCCCTTCTCTCTTAAATCCAATTGGGACACTCACTGAGCTAGCCATTTACTGCCTTCTACTCCAAACTTTTGTTCCTTTTTTAATTACAAAAGAAATATATGTTCATAATAAATCATAAGTAATTTATTTAATATTAAGTAAACATTTGCATATTCCCATAATTGTTTAACAATTAATAAATAAATCACAAAATAATACAGAAATGTTTAGCATAAAGAGTACTAGTCCCTGGCCCTGCTCTCACTAACTGGAAGAAAGTGCCCTTGTAGAACTCCATCTATGCACATTTGGAAAAGAAACACACACACAAACACTTCTGTGTGTGGGACATGGAGGTGGGAGTTGGGGAGTTTTTACAGATATCAGTTGAGATCTCCCTGTCTCTTTAGGGCCTATTAAGATAAACTTGGACTATTTATTTCATGGGCTGTGCATTCTCAAAGTCCTTCCACAGGACTTTGTGGACCTCTGTGACTTCCAAATGCACAACTTGCATTCTCATGGCCGTCTCCATCTCTGAGCTCCTTCTTGCTTGTGCCAACTCAACTTAGTTTGTAGACTTATTTTCCCATCTGACAGATACTACATGTTTTCTGTACCACATTAATCCAGACATGAAACTCAATTCCTTCTTTCATACCTTCAAAAAACCCCACTCCCATAGAGCAATTTGTATATTTAGTAGATATTTCTGAAGATCTTGGGAAACAAAAGGAGGGTTCCCTCTGTAGCAGCACAAACTCCTCGAAGTGAACATTAGATCTCTCTGTTCTTATAAGGTCTTCAGCCAGCCATTACCAATGACTTTGACCATGGGAGAAGAAAGAAATGGTTGAATGGCTAATCTAGCCCGGCTGAGTTGGAGACCATAGATCTTTAATGGTATAAGCCCAAAATTTCTGTGACATTCCTAATCAATATCCAGGTACCTAAATACAGGAATATCCAAAAGAAGAATTAGAATCCTCTAGATTTGTGGTTTTCTGCAACAACAAAGCTAAAGAAGAAATTAGTTGAGAGGTTCGGGTTTATAACAATAGTTTTTCTTTTCTTTATTGGGTGTGTGTATGTGTGTTTGTGTGTGTGTGTGTGTGTGTGTTTTACAGAGTGAACAATTCTCCTTGTGAAAGATTGGTTGAAGGACATTCAAACATAGAAATAAACTCCTTCTATACTTTGTCTTTCTCAAGTAATAGCCTCAGGGCTTTCCTTCTCTTCACTCGGGACTAGTAGAAGAACCTTTTTTACTGACTTTACTTTCTCTACTCCTGTTCACTCCTCCACTTATTAAATTTGACTTCACCCATGCCTCTCCACTTTACTGTAATTTATCTTACACTATTAGAGTACTTTAATTCTTTGGAGAGCATCTTTCCTCTTGAAACCTCAACTCCCTTGGATACTGCATTCACGTTCTGTTTTGCTTTTTGTCTTAACCTTCTGACTCCTCTTTTGTAATCTCTGTCACATATTTCTTCTGCTGGTGGTTTAAATATTGATATTCCCTTAGGGTTCCTGAGACCTTGTTGGTCCATGGCTCTCTTCTCTTTTCTCTATTGCTGGAGTGATCTTTAGAAATCATAGATCTGATTATATCCCTTTTTGGCTAATGCTTTAATCTTTCATTAGGATGAATTCCAACCCCCCTTAGAATAGAGTCCAACAGTATTTATCATCCATCCTCATTTATCTCTCCAGCCTCATCTCTCATCACTCCACACCCCATGCCCAGCAACTTCATGCTGTAGTTGCACAGAATCACTCACAGCTCTTCAAATGTGCCTTGCTCTCTCGTTTCACATACAGCTCAATCTCGCCTAGACACCCTTCCCTTAATTTTTTACCTAGCTTAGGTGTCACCTTGCTTGGAGGACTTTCCAGTCCCCACCCCAGTCAGGGATAGGTGCTGCATCTGAGTAAACCCACTGAACCCTGTCTATCTCTATCATAGCACTTATTTCATTGTATTATAATGGTAAGAGTATGTACTTATCTCCTATAACAGACTGAATTCTTTACAGGCATGGATTATATTGTATTAATCTCTCTGTCCCCAGTACCTAGCAAAGTACCTAGCTTAGTCAGAATGAGATAAACTGTGCTGTAGTAAAAAATAACCCCCCAAATTTCAGTGGCAAAGGTTTATTTATCACTCCCACGGAGACTGATTCAGATAAAAAGATGTTTCAAGATATTTCCTCCATGCAATGACTCAGAAATCAAGGCTTCTTACATCTTGTGACTCCAACATTTCAACATATAGCCCCCATGGGCCCTGAGATGAGGAAAGAATGAGTTTGACAGTGTCACACTGACTTTTAAATGCTTCAGAATGGAGATTGCGCACATCATTTCACTCACAGCCCACTGGCCAGAAATAGTTGCACAACTTCAATTTAACCACCAGGGAGACTGGAAAATAAAGGGAGAACATGCACTATTTGGTGAGCACTATAGACATTGCCACAGGTATGTTGAATCAATAAACCCCAGTAAGAACAGTATAAAGTTATAGCTTGGTTCATTCATCAGACAATGATAGAATTCTTGTTGGCACACCGTTGTGAAATAAAAGAAACTTGTGTTTGCGTTACTTGAAATCAAATATCAATCTTGAAGTCTTTTCAACATCTTCCCAACCACTAGTTTTTAGCTTCAGTGTTTTTCTTGATTTCTATCTAAAACTGGGAGGTGGGGGAGAGCAAATAAATTGCACCCACCCAAAAACATACATCTACACTACAGGACTTCTGAGGCTTAAATAAGTACAATGTATAATCTTTCATCATAATTATCAGCAGCCACTACTGCTGCCACAGTTGACAAACGCCATGGAGATGCCTCTGCATAAGTGTTCACTCTACAGCCACTGTGAAAACCATGACTCCTCATCAGCCCTGCACATACTCCTGTCACTCACTCCCCACATCACAACCGATTATTCTAAGCAATCAAAAGCGAAGCCAGCGCTAAAACAGGAATGGAAAAATATTTACAAGAATCTCATAAAACCAGCAGGCAAAACAGCAAAACATACCAAACAATTTTCATGTCTTCCATTAACCCCTTCCTTTCCTTCTGGTCTTCATCTACCTCCCCAGTTTTCACTGTTCTTCCAGATAAATGTCTGAGATCATTTACAATTTTCTCTAGTAGTGTTTGCGTTCAAATGAGGGACTCCCCAAAAGCCAGATGATAGTGGCGGCACTATTAGGGGCTGGGCTGATACACTACGTTCTCTCAATGATGCTCCACAAGTAGCATCTACTTACAAGCCAGCTTTACTCACAACACTTGGCCCATTTCATGTGACTCACATCTCCTGCCTCAGAGAAATAATTGACTGCCTATGTTTAAATATATTTTTTAACCTGACTTTAATACACAAAGGAAAAATGAAGAGCCTAGACCTCACAACTTCTGAGCTGCAGTTTCCCCTCTTTTCTCCCGCTTTTTGTTTTATTCGTGCAACACGCATTTATTAAATCATATACTGTGTCAAGCATGCACAGTATGCCAAGGGATAAAACAGGATGTATCTCCTAAAGCATCCCACTGTCTAGATTAGTGATTTTAAACTGCAGGTCATGACCCATGAGTGGGTCATGAAATCAATGTAGTGAGTCATGCCAAGTGTTGTGTGTGTTTGTTTGTTTGGAGTACAATAGAACAGAAAACATAATAGTACATAATGTTTCATGAAAATTTTGCTTCATTTCTTATTTCTAATATGAATGTGTGTTCCCAGTTGTAATGTAAAATGATTTTATTTTGATCATGGTTAAAAAAATTTATAAACATGGTTCCAGTGGAAAAGAAGCATAGAAAGCAAGTACTGTTCTTGTGGCTACTAATCCCTCCCTTTATTTTTCTAGCAACTCATTGTCTATTTTATGTATTTTAAGTTTTGGGTTACAAAACATATGTGGTTCTATAAGATTGCAAAGTAGCATGCACGGTCTGAAATATCCCTCCTTTACTGCAGCTCTAGAGAATTCATAGAGGGGAGAAGAATGTGTTCAGTGTCACCAGGGGAAGCCAAGGAACAAGAGGAAATAAGAGGTACCAGAGATAAAGTACCTGCTTTGTTTTAAGAAAAAACACAGACATTTAAATTTTTAATAATACTAAAAGGGGAGAACAAACCTAAATATGAGTCTACAAAAATTAGGGATAGCCAAAATAAAACTAGAATGCATGATTTTAAGCCAGTAAAAGAAAATTTGATGTATCCAATTGAGGTCAAGCATGGTGGCTCACGCCTGTAATCCTAGCACTCTGGAAGGCCGAGGTGGGTGGATCACAAGGTAAGGAGTTTGAGACCATCCTGGCCAACATGGTGAAACCTCGTCTCTACTAAAAATACAAAAACACTTAGCTGGACGTGGTGGTGCATGCCTGTAATCCCAGCTACTCAGGAGGCTGAGGCAGGAAAATCGCTTGAACCAAGGAGTCAGAGGTTGCAGTGAGCTGAGATCATGCCACTGCACTTCAGCCTGGCAACAGAGTGAGACTCTGTCTTAAAAAAAAAAAAAAAAAAAAGAAAGATATATCCAATTGAATGATGAAAAGAGAGAAAAGGGAAACAGAGGGAAATTGTAGTAAATAAAAAATGCAAAAAAATGGCAGTAATGCGTCTAGATATAACAGTAATTGCAAGAAATGTAAAAAGGTAAATTTACCATTCAGAAATAAAAAAAAAACCTTCAGATTGGACAAAAAAAAAAATTCTAACCACATGGTTACTGCAGAAGTCACACTTAAAAGAATAATAAAGGTTTAAAATAAAGGAGTGAAGAAAAATATACAAAGCAAATACAAAACATGAAAGCTATGCCGGGCACAGTGGCTCACGCCTGTAATCCCAGCACTTTGGGAGGCCGAAGCGGGCAAATCATGAGGTCAGGAGATCGAGAACATCCTGGCTAACACGGTGAAACCCCGTCTCTACTAAAACTACAAAAAATTAGCCGGGCATGGTGGCGGGTGCCTGTAGTCCCAGCTACTCAGGAGGCCTGAGGCAGGAGAAAGGCATGAACCCGAGAGGCAGAGCTTGCAGTGAGCCAAGATCGAGCCACTGCACTCCAGCCTGGGTGACAGAGTGAGACTCTGTCTCAAAAAGAAAAAAAAAAAAAGCCATAAAACACAAAGGGGATGTTATATACTCATAAAAAGAAAACATATCAAGATTTAACTATCATTAACATATATACATATACCTAAACATAGACACTTGTAATATATATAACAATAACTAGCAATGTTAACAAGCCTCTCTCCAAAACCCATAGCTAAAGCAAATAAATGATCAGTTGTAACAGAATTTAAACCAATATTTGACCAAAACCTAAAATCAATCATCCTAGAATGAACTACTAGAACACAAGAATTAAATCTCAAATGCTTTCAATAAAATGTAATTAGTATTTCATTTTTATTATGAAAAAATATACTCTAATATTAAATGTCTAAAATAATTTCTTAACTTTATCAGCACTAGATTGCTCCTGCAGTGACTATTATACACAATTGTGAGATGAAATAGATATTCAAGGTATTAGTTTCCTAAAGCTGCTGCAACAAAGTACCACAGACAGGGTAGTTTAAAACAACAGAAACATATTCTCTCACAGTTCTAGAGGTCACAGGTCTGAAATCAAGGTGTCAGAAGGGCCATGATCCCCATGAAGGCTTTAGGGGAGAATCCTCCTTGACTCTCTCCTAGCTTCTGGTAGTTGCCAGCAATCTTAGGCATTCTTTGGCTTGTAATATAATTGCATCACTCCAATCTCTGCCTCCATCTTCATGTGGCCATCTTGTCTCTGTGGGCATATGTATGTCTTCAAACAGCCCTCTTTATAAAGACAACAGTCATCAGGCCACCCTAACTCAGTGTGACCTCATCTTTAATTATATCTACAAACATGCTATGTATAAATAAAGTCACAATCTGAGGCTCTGGGTGGACATGGATCTTTGGAGGGACACTATTCAACCCAGTACACTTAGTTACAATCAACTTTGGGGGAGAAGCAAGGTGATTTTTGGTTAGTTCATCTTGTACAGAGCATTGTTGTTGGTGATGTCTCCTCAAGGTCTTAAACCTTCCTTCCCATCTAATGCAGCTGAATTAGACAAAAAATTATTTTATTTTTAACTCTATTATTCTGCTTTGTATTTTATTTAAATTTTTCTAAAGTTTAGCTCAAAAAAGGTATAATGTTCTTCCTAACGTTATCTTCTTAATGGACTGTATTAGTCTATATTATAAAGATATACCCCAGACTGGGTAATTTATAAAGAAAAAGAGGTTTAATGGACTCACAGCTCCACATGACTGGGGAAGCCCCACAATCATGGTGGAAGGTGAAAGAGGAGAAAGCCACGTCTTACATGGCAGCAGGCAAGAGGGTATGTGCAGGGCAACTCCCCTTTATAAAACCATCAGATCTCATGATAGTTGTTTACTACCATGAAAACAGCATGGGAAAAACCCACCCCCATAATTTAATTACCTCCCAACAGGCCCCTCCCATGACACATGGGGATTATTACAATTCAAGGTGGGATTTGCGTGGGGACACAGAGCCAAACCATATCATGCACTAATGTATAATATTTGTATTAAATACTACCAATCTATTTTCTTATTTACTCAATTATTTGGAATGCCTTAATAATTTATTTTGTATATAAAATTAGTAGCTTTCACAATCATCAATTATTATCACATCATTGACTTTATTCAATAATAAATATGCAATTATAGCTCACCCAGCTGTTAGAATTTCAATACATAAAGCACATAAGGAGATATTTTTCTTACAGTTCATATCAATACCTGACCTGTATTTTAAAGGGAACAAATTAAAAATAAATCTAAACAATGTGCAAAATTTATATAATAGATGTGGTTATTAGATGTGAGAGTAACTTGAGTGATTGGAAATCATTTATCCCAAAATTCAGAGTTGATAGAAACTATATTTAGATAGGCATTCTACCATTTGGGCTTCCCAAAGGCTGAGGTCAAAGTCGAAATGGAATTGTGGATTATGGCAGAAGTGAACTTTGGTGCATATACAGCATATATTTAAGTTTATGAAGTAGGCAGAAAATACATATACTTTTTTTTTAATCACATTTGGAACAAAAGTTGACTATGTTCTAGGCCAAATGGAAGCCTTAATACATTCCAAAGAATCTACATCTTGTGTGTACAGCTTTCTCTAATCATAAGACTAGAAAATTAGTCATCAGCTGGGCACGGTGGCTAGTGCCTATAATCCCAGCACTTTGGGAGGCTGAGGCAGGCAGATAGCTTGAGCCTAGGAGTTCAAGACTAGCCTGGGCAACATAGTGAGGCCCTGTCTCTACAAAAAATATAAAATAAAATAAAATAAGAAAATTAGTCATCAATAATAAAAGATAGTTTAACTGATTCCATGTGTCTAGAACTTAAAGAGAATATTATTAAATAATATCTGAGTTAAGATTTCATGGGATGTCAGGAAATACTAAGATGTGACAACATTAAAATCCCTATAGAACGAATACATGGTACATAGCTAAAATGAATTATAGATGGAGATTATAACTATAGTGTCTCTCTATATATACACACATATATACATATACATACAAACATACATATATGTAGAATACTGGACACAGAATTCAATTCAAAAAATTACAGATCACATAAAAATACACTGAAAATCAATGAAAAACAGGATATTGAGAAAATAAAAAACTGATCCTTTGAAAAGATTTATATGAGAGAGAGAGGATTTTTTAAAAAGAAATACGAAATAGAAAAGGAAAGGATCCTAAATACCCTTGCCATTTGGATTCTGCTCAGATTCTACCAAAAGGAGACACTCATAGCAGATTAGGAATTAGGAAGAAGGTGGAGACCATTCTGCTGCTAAGGCAGCATGCAACAGCCGCAGCAGCAATGGTGGCAGCAGCAAGCAAGCAGCCAAGGATTCCTGGAACGGCATGCTTGGTTCCCTTGACAGCAGTGGCAACAGCATATGACGGCATGTGACCCTGGATACTTGAGACCTTCTGAAGAGTAGGGGCTCATAGAAGCGTGGCAGTCAGCAGATGACCAGGGGTTCCAGAGGTGGCTACATAGCAGTGCTGAGACACAGGAGTGTAGAGGCCAAAGAGCACTGGCTCCAGGGCTATTCCACCTTCTCCATTTCCAGTTTCCATTCCTTCCAACACTAGAGAATCATCAACCTGATTCTCTGTAAAATTCCTCTCTGTTGTGATATCTGAAGTGGCTTCTGTTGTCCTGACCTGCTGCTGTCTAATACAGAAGATGAAGCCCCTAGAGGGAGTACACATCAACGTTTATCTTCCTGCTGCTACTTTTGTTAGAAGGATTGCTGAGGGGGTGGGATGGGGCAGAAATGGGAGAAGACTAGAGTCGACATCATTTTAGCGAATAAAATTTTCCTAAAACCTTAACTTTCTGAGATGGTGTTAGACCTGGCAGTAGCTGACTCCACACCACGTGATCTGTCACTAGATAGTATCATCAGCCCTGGACCATAAGCCAAGAAATTTGGATTTATATCCAAACTCTGTCATTGCAGTGTTCTAGGATGCTACACAGGCTACTAGTTCAGGCTTCAGCTGTTTCAGGTATAAGAAAAGAAGCTAAGATTGTGATCTCCAAATTATTCTGGGACAATGAGAAATTGTGAATTTCAAAATCCAAAAGACCTGAGTTCAAATTCCATCTCAACCCTTTACTGTCATTATAATCTAGTGCAAGTTACTAAATTTCTCTAAAGTTCAATTTTCTCAGGAAGATTTTTCTGAGAAAGATAATAACCACCTCACTACATGGTAGGTGTCCAACTTCTGAATGTCTTTCCCAAGATTCAATATTTTAAAAAACTATTACTTTATATAATAATAACTTGTACTAATTTTGACAATACATTGTTATCGGTACAGCAGGTCTTCAAATAAACCCATTTCATTGTAAGATTGATGAGGAAAGTATCAATTCCCAGCTGGGGATTATCTGTAATTGCCTGTGTGGAGTTGGCACATTCTCCTCAGGTCTGCATGGGTTTTCTCCAGGTACTCCAGTTTCCTCTTACATCAGATGGCATATCAGGTAAATTAGGTATGGTATAAATGGGTGTTGAAATCACAGGAGCGTAATAGTAATAATAGTAATAATGTGTAATATTAATAATATTAATGTAAGAGAGGAGGAAAAGGAAGAAAGGAAGGAAAAGGAAGGAAGGAAGGAAAAGGAAGGAAGAAAAGCGCGCGAAAGAAATCTATAATCGAATCGCATCACGATCAAAGTTAAAGATCCATCTTCGACCGGATAAACTCTACTAATGAACCGAACGTCTCCGGTCATGTCCCTCGAACTTCTCGATTTCAACCGGATCACCACCATTCTTCGTCAGTCTCGAAAATCAAACCGATAAAACATCGGTCGGCGAAATAAATTATTCACCTGGTAATCAGTCTCGAAAAACTCTAAAGACTCCTACAAAAAAAACCTCTTGATTTGATAAATGAATTCAGTAAAGAGTTTTAAGGATACAAATCAATGTACAAAATTAGTAGCGTTTCTATACACCAATAATGATCAAGTTGAAACCCAAACCAAGAAGGCAATCCCACTTACAATAGCTACAAATAAAATAAAATACTTAGGAATATATTTAACCGAGGAGGTGAAAATTCTCTACAAGGAAAACTATAAAACAATGATGAAAGCGATTGTAGATGACACAAACAAACAGAAAAATGTCTCAAGCTCATGGATTGGAAGAATAAATATTTTTAAAATTAAAATAAAATATTGTCCATATTGCCCAAAGTAATCTACAGATTCAGTTCAATCCCTATCAAAATACCAATGTCATTTTTCACAGAATTAGAAAACAAAAATCCTAAAACTTATACATTTCCCCCAAAAAGTTTCAAATAGCCAAAAAACTCCTAAGCAAAAAGAAAAAAGCTGGAGGAATCACATTACTTTACTTCAAATTATACTACATGGCTATAGTAACCAAAACAGCACAGCACTATTTAATAGACACATAGACCAATGGAACAGACTAGAGAACCCAGAAATAAAGCCACATATGTACAGCTGACTGACCTTTGACAAGGTCAACAAAAACATACACTAAGGAAAGGATACCCTTTTCAATAAATGGTGCTGGGAAAATTTGATTGCCATATGTGGAATGATACTGGACCACTGTCTCTCATCATATGCAAAAATTAACTGAAGATGGATTAAAGACTTAAGTTTAAGGCCCCAAACTAAAAATACCAGAAGAAAACCTAGGGAAAACTCTCCTATACATTGGTATAGTCAAAGAATTCATGACTAAGACTCAAAAGCACAGGAAACAAAAACAAAATAGACAAATGGGACTTTGCTTCTGCACAGCAAAAGAAATAATCAACAGAGTGAACAGACAACCTGCAGAATGGGAGAAAATATTTGCAAACTGTGCATCCAACAGGGGACTAAAATTCAGAATTTACAAAAAACTCAAACAACTCAGCAACAACAAAATTTAAAATCCAATAAAAAGTGGGCAAAGGGCATGAAAATATATTTTTTAACAGCAGACATACAAATGGCCAACAAGCATATGAAAAAAAGTGTTTAACATACTAATCATCAGAGAAATGCAAATTAAAGCCCCAGTGATATATCATCTTACACCAGTCAGAATAATTATTATTAAAAAGTCAAAAAATAACAGATGTTGGTGAGGCCGCAGAGAAAAGGGAATGCTTATACGCTATTAGTAGGGACTTAAATTAGTACAATCTCTATGGAAAACAGTATGGATATTTCTTAAATAACTAAAAATAGAACTACCATTAAATCCAGCAATCCCATAACTTGGCATCTACCAAAAGGAAAAGAAATCATTATATCAACAAGATACCTGCACTCATATGTTTATTGCAGTACTATTCACAATAGCAAAGATATTGAGTCAACTTAAGTTTCCATCAGTGGATGGCTGGATAAAGAAAATGTGGCACATATACAGCATGGAATACTGTGCAGCCATAAAAAGAACAAGATCATGTCTTTCGTGGGAACATGGATGGAGCTGGAGGCTATTATTCTTAGCAAACTAACTCAGGAACACCAAACCAAGTGCCACATGTTCTCGCTTATAAGTGGGAGCCAAATGATGAGAACTTATGAACACAAAGAAGGGAACAAGAGACACTGAGGTCTATTTGAGGGTGGAGGCCGGGAGGAGGGAGAGGAGCAGAAAAAATAAGTATTGGGTACTAGGCTTAGTACCTGAGTGATGAAATAATCTGTACATGAACCCCTATGACAGAGGTTTACCTATATAACAAACCTTCACCTCAAACCTAAAATAAAAGTTTAAAAAAGCAAATGTGGTATATACACATAATTGAATACTACTCAGCCAAAAATAAAGAATGAAATTATGTCTTTTGCAACAACATGGATGGAACTGGAGATCATTATCTTAAATGAAACAACTCAGAAACATAAAATGAAATACCACATGTTCTCACAGATATGTGGAAGCTAAATAATGTGTATACGTGGACATAGAGTGTAGAATGATAGACCCTGGATACTCCAAAGGGTAGGGAGCAGCAGGGGAGATGGGTGATGAGAAATTACTTCATGGGTACAGTTTACATTATTCTGGCGATGGATACACTAAAAGCCAAGACTTCACCACTACACAATATATTCATGTAACAAAACAGCACTTGTATCCTTTAAATTTATGCAAACAAAAATTATCTTACTTGTTTTTATTAATCTTTCTTAAATGTATGTATAGCTCACATTTATTTCAATGTTTAATATTAGAACTGTTTTGGGTCTTTATTTAGAAGTTTAGTGATGTTTTTGTGACCAAAAATATGTTGTAGGAACTTACTCTTACTCTTGTTTATGTCAATTTAAAATTGCTTTCGTTATACTATATTGTTTCACTTAAAGTCGAAGTTTCCAAGAACATATCAACAACATGAAGCAAAAACTGTACTATTATTCAATTCTTATTTTGTTATTAAACTTTTCATTGCTCATATCTATCTCATCTCCCTTAGTAGACTAGATTTCTTGAGATTAGGATTATACAAGGCATTTTTACTTTATTTAGAGTAATCGATGCTCTCGGTTTGCCTCAGACAGAGGAAGTTCCCGTATATGGGACTTTCAGTACTAAGACCAGGGAAGTCCCTAGTAAGTCACATGTGTGGTTCACCCTGCTTTACATCAACCTTCATATTTAGTTAAATGCCTAATAAAGTTAATAGATGAATTTTTCTTTCCCACCTCAATTTTAATCACTGATTTTATTTCAGTTTATCATTACTTAAATGGGGCAACAAATCATAAAGAAGTGTAATTAATGACAGTAATAATTGAGTTATAGCTATTTCCTATTTTAAAATTTCAGTTTTGTGCATAATATATTTTCCTTATTTTACTAATATTTGTGATGAAAGATTGTTAATAAGAAAGTGATATTCTCCACTTATACACTGCTGTTGGGAATGTAAATTAATACAACCTCTATTGGAAACAGTATGGCAATGTCTCAAAGAGCTAAAAGTAGATCTACCATTCAATCCAGTAATCCCACTACTGGATATCTACCCAAAGAAAAAGAAGTACTATATCGAAAAGACAGCTTCATGTGTATGTTCACCACAGCACAATTCACAATTGCATATATATGGAATAAACCTAAGTGCCCATCAACTGATGAATGGATAAAGAAAATGTGATATAGATATAGAAATAGATAGATAGGTATCATTGAATACTGCTCAGTCACACAAAACAATGAAATAATGTCTTTTGCAGCAACTTGGATGGAACTGGAGGCCACAATTCTAAGTGAAGTAACTCAAGAATGGAAAACCAAATATCACATGTTCTCGCTTATGGGTAGGAGCTTAGTTGTGGGTATGCAAAGGCATACAGAGTGGTACAACGGACTTTAGATACTCAGAAGGGGGAAGGGTAGGAGTGGGGTGAGGGATGAAAAACTACCCATTGGATACAATGTACACTACTCGGGTGATATGAATACTAAAATCTGAAACTTCATGCCTATACAATTTATCCATGTAACCAAAAACCACCTGCACCCCTAAAGCTATTAAAGACATTTAAAATAATAATAATAATAATAAATACTTCCCCCACTTTATGGAAAAATAAGTGGTATTCTCAATTATACAGTTGAAATACTGGTTTGCTCCTGAAGTTCAGGGACTATGTGAATTCTTTTTTTTTTTTTTTAATTATTATTATACTTTAAGTTCTAGGGTACATGTGCATAACGTGCAGGTTTGTTACATATGTATACTTGTGCCATGTTGCTGTGCTGCACCAATCAACTCGTCAGAACCCATCAACTCGTCATTTACATCAGGTATAACTCCCAATGCAATCCCTCCCCCCTCCGCCCTCCCCCCTCCCCAT